>NC_073696.1:218175874-218193352 GCF_029784165.1 Wyeomyia smithii | reverse complement strand
AGTTCGGCTACGGAGTATTATAGAACGCAGGTCTCGCTGAACCATCGGGCCAATGAGAAGTGCGTCATTGAGAGAGATGCCAGTCGATGTTTTGCATGAAGCATCGAAGACCACCCTGACCCTTGTTGTAGTACTAGAAGCCTTTACCACAGGATGATGCGGCAAATAACATCTCTTGACTTCCGCTTGCTCGCCAGTTTCTACCCTTTTCATGTGTCCCAAGGTCAAATATTCCATCATGAAAGTTTCATATTGCTTACGAAGTTCGGTGTCTCGATCCAACCTCCTCTCTAGCCCTTGAAAACGCTTTAAAGCAATATCCTTTGACATACCCAGCAGCGAAAATGTTGATTCATCCTTGGGGAGCGAAACAGTATACCGACCATCAGATTCCCTTCGAGTAGTACGCCCAAACTGCTCCTCGCAGCGCGCCTCTTCGGGCGAATAGTTGTTGCAGTTGCCCATATCCTCACAGGCCCAAAACCGCTCCATTAACTGTTCCAAAGTGTCTGATACCGCCAAGTTACACGTGATGCATGAAGAAGTTTTCGCTGATTGTATCTCACCGGACACCACCCAACCGAAAACCGATTCAGTTAGCCGTGGAAGACCGTCACCCAGTGTGAATTCGTTGCCAGTCCGGAAAAAGCTGAAAAAGGCCTGGATACCGAGAACCAAATCGACACATTTTGATTGGAAAAAGGCTGGATCCGCCAGATGAATTCCTTCTGGGAATTTCCATTCCGAAATTTGCACCGTTGTTATCGGTAGGCTCACCGTAACCCTTGGTAAAACCAAAAACTCCATTTTCCTTGAAAATTCAGAAACCCGTGAGTGCACTGTAGCCGCGATGCGTTGAGTTACCCTTGTCGATGCCTGACCTACTCCGAGTACTGCAATGTCCACCCTTTCCCTGGACACCTTTAACATTTGACGAAGTTGCTCCGAGATGAAATTACATTCCGATCCCGAATCGAGTAACGCCCGTGCAGGGTACTGTAAGCCTTCATCGTCCTCGACCAGAACCACAGCAGTAGCAAGTAGTATATTAGTGCTTCGCTTTTGCGAGAAGTTGGTTGATATTATTTCCGTTACTGATGTGTTTGCAGTTCTCGTACTCGTGTCCGCTAACGAAACCGCATTGTTTCTAGATGGTCCAGGTTCTTCGGTTGTCCTTTGTTTCTCGCCTTCTCCATTTTTCTGGAAGCAAACCAGTGTGTGATGCCGACCTTTACATTTCCTGCAAGAATATTTGGAAGAACAGCTCTTAGCCTGATGACCTCGTTTGAAGCAGTTACGACACAGCGATTGAGTGCGCAACAACGATTCTCTACTAGCTACCGACATCCTTTGGAAAGTGGGACAAGTGTATAGCCAATGATTTTCGGGACAAGCGGAGCATTTCCCAGTTGACGTTTGAACTGCATTGTGGCTGACTCGAAATGGTGGTATCCTTTTCCTAGTAGGTGACGATTCGCGCTTGCTTTCTGTAAACTTGGATGGCAAAGATTCTAAAATTTGAACTCGACGCTGCAGAAAATCCGTTAGATCGTTTAGGGTATCCTGTTCCTTACTCGCTGAATGTTCCTCCCAACTTCGGCGTGTGCTGGGATCCAAACGGGAGCTGAGAATATTAACCAACAGCAGATCCTTGTAGTCATTTGGCTGCACAATCTGATCCAAGGTGTGAATAACTCGTTCGAAACTCTCCAAAAGTGTATGTAATTCGACTGCAGACTCCTTAGCCACCGAAGAAAGTTTTAGAAGCGATTGAATTTGCCGCTTCTTCAACAATTTGCTATTGTTATAGCGTTTCAGTAATGTTTCCCAAGCAATTTGATAGTTTCCTCTCGTTATTTTCAGAGGATCGATTAGCGCCTTCGCCTCTCCTTGTAGACATCCCTTTAAGTAATGCAGTTTCTCCACATCTGGTAGCTCTACCTTCCAGTGAATCAACGATGTGAAAAGGTCCCTAAAGCTAAGCCACTCGTCGATGTTACCGTCGAAAGTTTGGAGTTTTATTTGAGGTAAACGAACATGATCCGACGAAACATGCATGGAATTGTCGACCTGTGCTGAAGATTGATCTTGAACCGGAGGATCCTGCAACTCTTTGGTCTTGTCCAGCAAAGAAGATTTAACATGGAAATAACGGTTTTCGAAATCCAACCGCTCCTTGGCAAAGGCATCATCTTCAACCACAAAGTCCTCATGGGACTCCACCTCAGCAACCAACTCTCCAATCTTTTCCCACAGCTCCGCCAAATGCTCTAACCGTACTGATATCTGGCTAGCGGTAACATCCTCGGGGTAATTTGATACGAAGTCCACTATGTTGTTGAACGAAGCGTGCAAACCCTTTAGCTTCGCTTGAAGTGACTTTAGTGAGGCCACCTTTTTTGTCGTGGATGCTGCAGCTGGCATGATGACGCTCCGGTTCGTGTGAAATGATTTAGTGGAGAAGAAACTCGAATGTAGTATTCCAAAATAGGCCTCCTTCGGCTAAACATATACTGTCTCAGCCTACCTGGAGAACTGACAGCGTCACCAAATCTTTTCACACCAGTACTGACAATGGCCTCGAGTGTTTCCGGTACACAAGTGAGCTCAATATCTCGTCGATCCAGTTACGAAAGGAGTTCAAGTAATTGTAGTATCTAACATGCGGCTTCGGCAGGACATATACCGTTGCCTTACCTGGACAAATATTGTCTGCTCCTATTAACCAGTGTAGGTGCTTCAACCAACGACAACCAGAGTGACTTCAACCAGAAATATTTAACCAATGCGTTCGAAAAGGAAAATGCGGGTGTAGTATTCCAGAGACGTCCTGCTTCGCAGGACATATACTATAGTCTCACCTTTGAGAACTATTTGATGACACAAACGAAATCGATCAACATCCAAGACCACTCCTTATACGTCAGAACTACCAACAAGGCTCAGTCCGCAAAGAAGCACAAGTCAAATTGCATCGAAAGGTAAATTTATATTTAGAATAATATCCGAAAGAGTCCAGGCCACAGCTGGACATAACTATGTATAATTTTACCTGGCCAAAACGGCCGATGTGCGATGTCCAGTGCCCAAACCAAATGGCGATACTGCAGAAATTGAATTAAGCCCTGGGATGATTGCACGAACCACGTTAGCCCACCGTGCTAATCTCGTCTACTTGTAAAGGCGATCCGAATCCAGATCACGGTTGATTGGCACCACCCACTGCTAATGATGTCTCGTCCCGTTAAAAAATGATGCCCTCAGTTCCAGTCTCCAGTTAATTTCCCGATCGAAGATAAAGGTCCAACCCCGAAATCCAGAAATTCCGCCACCATGCATTAGCGGTTCAAGTACATTACCAGAGTTGATGATTGTAGCGTCCAAAATGGCGTCGTGAGCGTCGTAGAATGACAAAGGCGGCGTCGTTCCTTTTGTTGCCGATGATAATAGCGCTCGATCCTTTGTGTTCCGTAACGTCGAATAGATGGATCCACGCTGTCGTCACTTGAAGGGTCCAGATCCAACCAATTTGGATCCGGTTCGAAGGACCAGCTTATGTAGGTGAAATGACGACTGACCTTCCGATTCCGCCTGTGGTGGGTTGTTGTTTGGCTGGTGAGTTGTAGGTCCAATTTCTTTCCGAGCTGGGCAATGTGGGTGCCAGAACAAATACACCTTGATACCACTTAAACAACGGCTTTTTATTGATGACACTACACGTACTACTATATTAACTTTATTCTTAGACTAGCGTACAATTATTCGATAAGTTGATTTAGGTTGATTGTTGGGTTCCCCCTTGGGACACCCGAATGCGGCCGTGATCGGTTGGAGACTGATCTCACCGTCGTTGGTGAATCTAACGATGAGTTGACGATTATTCTACTCGGTGATAGAAATCGATAGAGCGATATCGATCTGCACTCCGACAGCTGATTGTGTAGATTAGACCAGTGGCTGCATACGTTCACTTGGATGGGTTGGTAGCAAAGTGAAATGATAGTACCTTCCAACAATCAGCAAAACAATTTTATGGCAGAAAGTCAAATAATAATATTTTTACAATTATTATGTGGAAATTGCCATTTATATATTTTTTTCCATGCAAGAATCTATTCAAGTTCTATCAATAAGGGCACGGATTTCTTGGGAACAAATCTGATTTATTGAAGATTGTAATTTAACCTCGTTGGAAATATTTCGATTGGCTAGATCACTATTTCCTCGCACCAGAATTTAGATTATTGCTAAACATTTTTATCTGCATTATAAAAGCATTCTCAAACGCTTCACCCACATTAGTCTTGATTCGATTTTTTTTAAGTACAAAAATGTTTGAAGAGCCGATAGGGCTTACTTTTTCATTTTTTTTAAGATTTCTAGAAAAAATATTATAACTTCTATCAGAATATATTCCTACGCAGAAAACTTGCGTATCTTATGCATTGATAACGGGAGGGTTGGATTGTTATTGCTGGTTTTATATTTTATCTAATAATTAAAAAACCCAGTTTTTAGAGCCTACTCCTAGTCTCGACCTAGTGTAGAAAATAGAAAAGTGAGTTCTCAGTTATTCCATTGATATGGTCAATAAAGCAGAAAAAAACATTAGCCTTCAATTAGCTTGCAATGAGAGACGAGAAAAAATAACTGAGAAAATGGCAAGGTCCATCACATTTCGCTTTTAGCTACACTCGGGTTGCCTAAGCTTCCACCGAGCCAAGGCTCGTCGGTTGGTAATTTATTCGTTTAAGAAGGTTTATGAAGAAGTTTATGCGAGTCGTAAAATTCGGAACATTATGACCTGCCGTAAAACTATACGCCGTTGGCAAAGGTTCACGACGGAAATAATATTTCGCTGAGTTTGAAAGCTAACCAAATTAGATGAGGTTTTTAGATTAATCTGAACAAATAAGCAAAAGTTCTTAAATGCTTCTGCCGTCGAAGTAAGTTACGTCGTAATTAATTCTTGTTTAATAGAGTTACTTCGTTGATTGTAGTAATACACCGTTTACTTCAATATTGTAGGTAATTGTTTACACTTGACCTTAGCCAATAAAAAGCTTGATTTTTCGAGAGACTTCAAGCGGGAAATCGTACTAAAATTTGTCCTTTGAAGTTCATTCTACTCAGTGCGTTCCACGACCCCGGCGCACGGTTTTGCAGAACAAACACAATTCCGTGAGTAAGCCAATAACAATCACGGAAGTTCAATAGATTTCGCTGCGTACAAGTGACGAACCTACCTTTTTCAGTAGTAATCAGCTCAGTAATCGATGATGCACACACCTTCCGTAGTTACACCAGATCTGTTCCGTCTAGTAAAACCGACACAGTGCGAGAAAACTGCCGCAATCGAGACAGGAAAATGCTGAAAACACACGCAAACCTATTAATTACTGCCGGCTTCGGAGTGCCTGTTCACTTCGCGGGGAAAATTTTACTATTCACGCAACTGAACCGACTGTTCTTTCATTCATCGCTTTTTCGCCGCTAAACGGAAATAAATTCACTTTCGAAACACCCTCAACTATTTATTTACGTGATATGCAGTTTGCCTGGGCTGGAGCGGCTATCTTCTAACACGGCTAGCAAAATGCCGTGGATTGCCTAAAATATTGACTTTACAAATTTACGATTGCGTCCGTTAATTGGATGGACGCTTCAAGCGCAAATATCATTCGTTCTTGAAAGTGAATAGACGGCTGTAATGCATTCTATGGAAAAAAGCTAATCGAAACTATGAACAACTTCGGGAAAACCTTGAAATTAGCGCACTCATACGCAAGTACGCACAATTGTTGAAGTACGACCACTTTAGCGTTATTGCTTTTTTTTGCTTCCTGTTGACCCGCACCGTATTCTACGAGTTAACTGTTACTCAACACTGATCACCCGATTTGGATTTTTTACAGAATGCCTTAACGCGAGGCGTATTTTTCCCAGGCGCGTTATTTATCGTTTAATTACATGTGTTACCGCTTGTACTGTCAACGAGTTGATCGCACTGTATCACAACACTTAGTTTTTTATCTTTAGATCTCAGAGGGGGGGATAACTCACTTGTGCACACTGCCGGGTAAGAAATGCTACGGTATCGGTAGAATAGCGCCGCTTTGATGTAGGGTAGAAAGTCAACCGATCGCGCCAGAACCTCACAATAGACTGCTGAAGCGGTTTGCGGTGCGATTGCGAAAAGCTTGTAACATCAAAACTGCAACCCAGCGCTGTTGGGGCGCTGCTGGACGAACCGAATCATGCCGGCACAGCAGGATTGCCGCACGATGGAAGGGGAAACGCGAAATAATAGCAATTACAACAACAGCACCGTCAACAACTTCCCCTACGAGTGAGCATCGTCACGCCGCTGCCGACGCTGCTGGTTGTGGCCGCGGTAGCTTCTTCACGGTGAGCGCGCTCGGCACTCGGGTCGCGATCGGTTGTAGGGTGTCGATCGATGAATGAACATATTTTGCTAGTGTATTTTTTTTGCACTCGGTATAGGAAGAACGACGACGACGAGTTGTAAGCAATTTAGTAGATACAACCGAGAACCGGTTATCTATTAATGTTTCGGCCGGTTGTTGCACGTTCAACGCCGCAGCTTTGTTTTAATTTCTGCTATCTAAGCGGATTAAAACCTATACTTACACTAATAAAGCTACGTGCGGTTACCCTGTAGGCTTTCTTCGTGATTACTATGAACTGATAATTGATAATCTAGTAACGGTAATTGAGAGTAAAAAAATGATCATCGTAATTGGGAATCGGTGATTGTAGGTTATAGACGTACTTCGGGTAACCACGTAATACAGTTTTAAAGTGAGTAGAATAATGAAATATTAATGCATGATTACCCCTAGCTAACGACTAATTTAAATATGTAAACAAGTGAATGTTTTGCTTGGTTTTTCTAAAGTACCTCAGCATTATACCCCAATATAGCAAGTGGAGATCCCGTGCCATCATTAGAAGGAATTAAGCATTAATTACTTACAGTCTATGTGGTATGAGCAGAAAGAATCTTCTTATTTTTTGGGTGCTTTTTCAATAACAATATTTTACATGAGTTTGCTTTTGAAAATCCCGAAGAAAGCAGATTTTCCATCATTCTGACTCCACACAAAGAAGTAAATATAATAAAAATCTGATTTTTAGATGAAAAAAACGATATAATTGACTTCAGATTGAGCTCTTCGCTTTTACTGGCGTACTAGCGTGTGCCTGTTCAAAATCTGCTGAAAAAAAATGCTGTAACTCTCATTAAACTTAATCCATGCCACACGCAGGAACAGCTTGCTCCGGTACTAGCAGTTATCCGCCAAGTTTTAGGAATGATTCAGAAACAAGAAATGTTATCATTCGCTTGAGTGACTAGAAGAAATGGTGGTTTTCTTCATCGTGTCGTGATGGGTGATGAAAAATGGATTCGTTATAGCAACCCAAAAAAATAATGATTCAACTGCATGACAATGCTCGGCCTCGTATTGCCAAACTCGTTTAAACTAATAAAGAATCACTCAAATGGAAAGTTATATCTCACCCGTCATATGTCCCACATATTTCACCGTCCGATTATTACTTCTTCCGTTCCATGGCATATGATTCGCTTGATCAGCAGTCTTGCCCATACGAAGATATCAAAAATTAGCTAGATTTGTGGATAGCCTCAATAGACGAATACTTTCATCGTAACGGTATTCGAGCTCTGCCTGGAAGATTGGAAGTATTAGTAGCTAGTGATGGGCAATACTTTGGATTATTTTTAGGTAACTATTTTTTCAAATAAGGTTGAACTTTTACAAAAAAAAAAAAATACCGAGAACCTGGTTGCGCAGCTACTAAATCTTTTTTTAAAATTTCGTTGTCTCTTATGGTATGTGCATTTATTTTTAATTGTATTATTCATTTCCGTTATTTTCTGGATTTATCTTGGTATTTTTTCGGGTTTTTTTCTTGTTACATTTTACAGTATCACTGTTCATCTTTTTGTTCTTTTGTTTTCATAACACTTATTAACACTAACACTAACGTTACCATTAGCTTATTCGTGTTTGGTTTTCTATTCATTTTCTGGTACTGGTATTGTCACTAATTTTCATAGTTTCTCACTGACGTTAGGTATCATTGTTTTCCGTTTCTTAGTTTCACATAATTTTGAGTTTTATTCTTTCAGTTTAATTCGATACTAACAATTGCTCTCTCAATCTCTCTTTCTTTCTATCTCTATCTCTATCTCTATCTCTATCTCTATCTCTATCTCTATCTCTATCTCTATCTCTATCTCTATCTCTATCTCTATCTCTATCTCTATCTCTATCTCTATCTCTATCTCTATCTCTATCTCTATCTCTATCTCTATCTCTATCTCTATCTCTATCTCTATCTCTATCTCTATCTCTATCTCTATCTCTATCTCTATCTCTATCTCTATCTCTATCTCTATCTCTATCTCTATCTCTATCTCTATCTCTATCTCTATCTCTATCTCTATCTCTATCTCTATCTCTATCTCTATCTCTATCTCTATCTCTATCTCTATCTCTATCTCTATCTCTATCTCTATCTCTATCTCTATCTCTATCTCTATCTCTATCTCTATCTCTATCTCTATCTCTATCTCTATCTCTATCTCTATCTCTATCTCTATCTCTATCTCTATCTCTATCTCTATCTGTATCTCTATCTGTATCTCTATCTCTATCTCTATCTCTATCTCTATCTCTATCTCTATCTCTATCTCTATCTCTATCTCTATCTCTATCTCTATCTCTATCTCTATCTCTATCTCTATCTCTATCTCTATCTCTATCTCTATCTCTATCTCTATCTCTATCTCTATCTCTATCTGTATCTCTATCTCTATCTCTATCTCTATCTCTATCTCTATCTCTATCTCTATCTGTATCTCTATCTCTATCTCTATCTCTATCTCTATCTCTATCTCTATCTCTATCTCTATCTCTATCTTTATCTCTATCTCTATCTCTATCTCTATCTCTATCTCTATCTCTATCTCTATCTCTATCTCTATCTCTATCTCTATCTCTATCTCTATCTCTATCTCTATCTCTATCTCTATCTCTATCTCTATCTCTATCTCTATCTCTATCTTTGTCTTTATCTCTATCTCTATCTCTATCTCTATCTCTATCTCTATCTCTATCTCTATCTCTATCTCTATCTCTATCTCTATCTCTATCTCTATCTCTATCTCTATCTCTATCTCTATCTCTATCTCTATCTCTATCTCTATCTCTATCTCTATCTCTATCTCTATCTCTATCTCTATCTCTATCTCTATCTCTATCTCTGTCTCTATCTCTATCTCTATCTCTATCTCTATCTCTATCTCTATCTCTATCTCTATCTCTATCTGTATCTCTATCTCTATCTCTATCTCTATCTCTATCTCTATCTCTATCTCTATCTCTATCTCTATCTCTATATCTATCTCTATCTCTGTCTCTATCTCTATCTCTATCTCTATCTCTATCTCTATCTCTATCTCTATCTCTATCTCTATCTCTATCTCTATCTCTATCTCTATCTCTATCTCTATCTCTATCTCTATCTCTATCTCTATCTCTATCTCTATCTCTATCTCTATCTCTATCTCTATCTCTATCTCTATATCTATCTCTATCTCTATCTCTATCTCTATCTCTATCTCTATCTCTATCTCTATCTCTATCTCTATCTCTATCTCTATCTCTATCTCTATCTCTATCTCTATCTCTATCTCTATCTCTATCACTATCTCTATCTCTATCTGTATCTCTATCTCTATCTCTATCTCTATCTCTATCTCTATCTCTATCTCTATCTCTATCTGTATCTCTATCTCTATCTCTATCTCTATCTCTATCTCTATCTCTATCTCTATCTCTATCTCTATCTCTATCTCTATCTCTATCTCTATCTCTATCTCTATCTCTATCTCTATCTCTATCTCTATCTCTATCTCTATCTCTATCTCTATCTCTATCTCTATCTCTATCTCTATCTCTATCTCTATCTCTATCTCTATCTCTATCTCTATCTCTATCTCTATCTCTATCTCTATCTCTATCTCTATCTCTATCTCTATCTCTATCTCTATCTCTATCTCTATCTCTATCTCTATCTCTATCTCTATCTCTATCTCTATCTCTATCTCTATCTCTATCTCTATCTCTATCTCTATCTCTATCTCTATCTCTATCTCTATCTCTATCTCTATCTCTATCTCTATCTCTATCTCTATCTCTATCTCTATCTCTATCTCTATCTCTATCTCTATCTCTATCTCTATCTCTATCTCTATCTCTATCTCTATCTCTATCTCTATCTCTATCACTATCTCTATCTCTATCTCTATCTCTATCTCTATCTCTATCTTTGTCTTTATCTCTATCTCTATCTCTATCTCTATCTCTATCTCTATCTCTATCTCTATCTCTATCTCTATCTCTATCTCTATCTCTATCTCTATCTCTATCTCTATCTCTATCTCTATCTCTATCTCTATCTCTATCTCTATCTCTATCTCTATCTCTATCTCTATCTCTATCTCTATCTCTATCTCTATCTCTATCTCTATCTCTATCTCTGTCTCTATCTCTATCTCTATCTCTATCTCTATCTCTATCTCTATCTCTATCTCTATCTCTATCTCTATCTCTATCTCTATCTCTATCTCTATCTCTATCTCTATCTCTATCTCTATCTCTATCTCTATCTCTATCTCTATCTCTATCTCTATCTCTATCTCTATCTCTATCTCTATCTCTATCTCTATCTCTATCTCTATCTCTATCTTTATCATTATCTTCATATCTATCTTTAGCTCTATCCTGTATCCTCTATCCTTTACTATCTATCTTCCATCCTCTATCTTTTATCCTCTGTCTTCAATCGCTATGTCTATTTTTAACCTTATATGTATTTCTATCACTTTTATATTAGCTATAACCTTTAGCTCTTGCTCTTGTTTTCAGTCTAATCCTAGCTCTAGCTTCAGCTCTAGCTCTACCTATATCTCAATCTCTGGCTCCAGCTCTAGCTTAGTTCTAGCTCTACCTTAATCTCAACCTCTTGCCCTTGCTCGAGCTTCTCTATCTGTATCTTTATGACTATCTCTACCTCTATCTCTTATCCTCTATCCTTCATCCTCTACCATCTACCCTCTATTCTTTATTCTTTATTCTTTTTTATCCATTCTGAATCCTCTATCCTCTATTCTCTATTCTCTGTTCTCTATTCTCTATTCTCTATTCTCTATTCTCTATTCTCTGTTCTCTATTCTCTATTCTCTATTCTCTATTCTTTATTCTTTATTCTCTATTCTCTATTCTCTATTCTCTATTCTCTATTCTCTATTCTCTATTCTCTATTCTCTATTCTCTATTCTCTATTCTCTATTCTCTATTCTCTATTCTCTATTCTCTATTCTCTATTCTCTATTCTCTATTCTCTATTCTCTATTCTCTATTCTCTATTCTCTATTCTCTATTCGCTATTCTCTATTCTCTATTCTCTATTCTTTATTCTCTATTCTCTATTCTCTATTCTCTATTCTCTATTCTATATTCTCTATTCTCTATTCTCTATTCTCTATTCTCTATTCTCTATTCTCTATTCTCTATTCTCTATTCTCTATTCTCTATACTCTATTCTCTATTCTCTATTCTCTATTCTCTATTCTCTGTTCTCTATTCTCTATTCTCTATTCTCTATTCTCTATTCTCGATTCTCTATTCTCTATTCTCTATTCTCTATTCTCTATTTTCTATTCTCTATTCTCTATTTTCTATTCTCTATTCTCTATTCTCTATTCTCTATTCTCTATTCTCTATTCTCTATTCTCTATTCTCTATTCTCTATTCTCTATTCTCTATCCTCTATTCTCTATTCTCTATTCTCTATTCTCTATTCTCTATTCTCTATTCTCTATTCTCTATTCTCTATTCTCTATTCTCTATTCTCTATTCTCTATTCTCTATTCTCTATTCTCTATTCTCTATTCTCTATTCTCTATTCTCTATTCTCTATTCTCTATTCTCTATTCTCTATTCTCTATTCTCTATTCTCTATTCTCTATTCTCTATTCTCTATTCTCTATTCTCTATTCTCTATTCTCTATTCTCAATTCTCTATTCTCTATTCTCTATTCTCTATTCTCTATTCTCTATTCTCTATTCTCTATTCTCTATTCTCTATTCTCTATTCTCTATTCTCTATTCTCTATTCTCTATTCTCTATTCTCTATTCTCAATTCTCAATTCTCTATTCTCTATTCTCTATTCTCTATTCTCTATCCTCTATTCTCTATTCTCTATTCTCTATTCTCTATTCTCTATTCTCTATTCTCTATTCTCTATTCTCAATTCTCTATTCTCTATTCTCTATTCTCTATTCTCTATTCTCTATTCTCTATTCTCTATTCTCTATTCTCTATTCTCTATTCTCTATTCTCTATTCTCTATTCTCTATTCTCTATTCTCTATTCTCTATTCTCTATTCTCTATTCTCTATTCTCTATTCTCTATTCTCTATTCTCTATTCTCTATTCTCTATTCTCTATTCTCTATTCTCTATTTTCTATTCTCTATTCTCCATTCTCTATTCTTTCTTCTCTATTCTCTATTCTATATTCTCTATTCTCTATTCTCTATTCTCTATTCTCTATTCTCTATTCTCTATTCTCTATTCTCTATTCTCTATTCTCTATTCTCTATTCTCTATTCTCTATTCTCTTTTCTCTAATCTCTCTCTCTTCTCTCTCTCTCTCTCTTTCTTTCTCTTTATTTCACGTTCTCTGGTGTATTTGTTTACTGTTTCTTTATTTTCTCCGACATTAGCAAATTTTTCTATATATATACTTTTCGTTAGTTTCGCGTCTTTTATTTAATATGTGTTTGTTTTTTCATTTGTTTATGCTGGTATTCGTTGGTTGATATTTCGGCCTTTTTATTAGGAATAAGAAGATAAAAACAGTACAAAAACTACTTTGAAAATATATGCATACACAAATGACAAGGTACAGAAAAGCTAGGCAAAGTTATAATCAGCTTAACATTTATATTGTGTTTGAACTTGGAGAGATGAAAAATAAGAAGTGAAAATTTTCCACAGAAACCATTTTATATTGTATTTTTAAAATACTTTTGACAATGTATGATTTTTTGGAAGGGCAAAATTATTATCTACAACTTTGCCGAAGACACTGTCCCAATGGAACAATCCGTTTTGGCTCTAGAAATATTTTTATCATCAATAGGTACTCAGCTAAGTTAATTAATACAATTATATGCCAGCACCAAGTGTTTTGTGCTTATGATTTTTCTTATTTTAGAGAGCAAACCGTTTGTTTGATCAGTATGTTGCCTTCGGCAAAGTTATAGATAATAGTTTTGTCCTTCAAATAAAAAATCAATTTTATTTTTTGAAATATTTATTTTTTTATGTATATTTTTCTCCAAGCTCAAACAACTATATTTCGTTAAATAAATCAGTTGGTTTTCTGAGATAAGTATTTTATAATAATATTAAATTGTTTTTAATTCTTTTGTCTATGGTGTATATTTTTCTGGAAGGACAAAAAAGCACCCTACAACTTTGCCGAACATATCATACCAATCGATTTAACTGTTCTGGTTCCATTTTTTGATTGTTTTGATTAGAAACTTTAACCTTTTTTGTTCTCATTGTCCCATGATCAGATAACCATCAGTTCTTAGCTAACCTTTCGGGTTTTTCATAGAAAAGATTTAAAATAATGAGTTTTTTGTGATAATTTATTGTTTTTGTTTTTTTTTTATTTTAATTTTTTTTTACATTTTTTATAGGACGTATATTTCTTTGGAAAGGAAATTATCATCAACAACTATCCCGCAGACGTAACATCGATTAAACAAACCGAACCGTCCTGGTTTTAATGAAACTTGTATTTAGAAATATCATTTTTACACAAATCCTTTTCATAGATTAGTCATGATTCAAAAATAATTCTAATAGAACAAAAATGTAGCGAAAGGTATTAAAAAGGAAGTAATAATATAATGAATGGTTTCTACTCTCAATATTATTCTTTTGAGTGATAAAAATTTAGTATTTATTTGAAGAACAATTTCTCTTGAATTTCTAGATCCTTTTATTTAGATCAAAGTTATATAGGGTATCGAACGTCTTCGTCAGTGGTTTTCTTCGGCAGGTTTTCTGCAGCAATCTTATGCAAAAACCTGCCGAAGAAAACCACTGACGAAGACGTTCGATACCCTATCTAGCTTTTGAAAAATCATTCGAACGTGAAACAACAGAGAATTAGAATTAAAAACGCTAAACTCGCTTCTTGCAGAAAAAAACGAATCAATGCGATTTCGCTCGTATGTTTTTATTACCAGCTGAAATAGCTTCGACCTCTCATCAATCATCGAAGCGTACCTTCGCAGAATGGCAAGAAAAAATCATTACTTTTGCCAGCGATATTTTCCTTCCTCTCTTTCTCTGTGGACCAATTAAATCTACAAGGCAATGATTAACTGTCACCTTTTCTAGTTGCTAATTGAGCCTGAACTCCAACTAGCAGAGTGAACACTCAAGCATCTGCAGCAGGCCCCAATACCCTTCTTGATGTACCTAGAACGGTTCACCTTGACCACAGAGGTCTCTAGGTGTAAGTGCTGGGAGAGTAACAACAAGAGCACGTGGCCCTCCTCCGGTGGATACTCTTTTCTTTGATGCTTATTATATCTTCTGCCGGTCGCATTTGCGTTCGTTACCAGCACTTCGGTGTTCCCTTGTGACAAGAGAGGATTTTGCGGATGGTACTTGCAATTGTGAGGTGCCCATGCCCAGGTGCCCGTGTGTATGTGCGGTCTTGACGGTATGCAGCACTGCTTTGTACCGAAGTAATTAGTGAATTTTTTAGGGGAAAGCGTCTATTTTTCGAACTGAAAGAAGCTTAATGGTCGAACAATAACTGTTGGAACAACAGCTTCCTCTACGAATTGGTGCACACTATAGGAGGCGATCTGGCACGTATAACGTGCAACAAGCAATCAGTGTTTTCATTGCCGCGCGAAATGCTGCGAGAAGCCAAGTGCAGTTCAATTCAATGGCACACGGTTTACACTTTGCTCACCGCATTCTTACTGGTTTGTACGGAAGAATTTGCCCGTAAAAATCCCATCATCCATCTATGTACAGGGGGAACTTGGCAGGCAGCTTGGCCAAGTTCGGTGGAGAAAGAAATCCGACCTGGTACCACTACACTAGGTTGTTGGCAGCCAATTCACAGGCCGCAATTTGCTGCGGTTTTCCGCATTGTGCCCGATGAAAGCTCTGTCTGCGACATCGTCCGTGCTATGAACTACCGCTGCAGCTGGGAAATAGAGCTATGCTCAAGGTGAGCTGCTGCGGTCGCTTGATGTTGCATCATGCGTACGTACATACGTGCAGACGTGGCCATTGTTGTTGTTGTTGGTTTGTTTTGTTTCATCGACGTGTTCCGGATAGTAGCGAAACAAATAAAATTCATCGAATAAAGTGCGACATAGCACTGACGATATGTGGGTCAAGGTACCGCCGTATCTGAATTGATGGGTTAATTAAGTGGAAATTAATACTCACTGGATGCAATTTTCTGCGGTTCGAAGTCTTGAGCTTGAACGTTTTTCACAGATTTTATGCTACAAAAAAGTTGTAGTACAAACTTATGATTACATATTCACCTTGAATTGGACCTGGGCACCGCTGCGCTACTTCGCCGACAACGATTCTTTTTCATATATTGCCGGTGATTCTGAGTCGACACACCGCTGAATACATGTTTGCATGCAGATTTTTCTAAAGAAAATCACATTACGGAAACTGATTTCGATCAAAATAGTTTGTACAGAATTGGTATTCTCAATTCTGGTCAAATAAAAAATGTCAAGTTTCGTTTTGTGATAAAGTTATTTTTATTAGATTATACTTTTACGGAAAATAAACAATACCGAGACGAAAAACGAGGATTATCTTTGATAAAAGTTTGTATGCAAGTTACGACATTTGTAACCTGCTCTCAAATAAATATTTTAAAACAACACTGTATTATTATTATTATTATTATTAATAATCATTTAGATTGCCTTTTGACGTCACTCTTTCTGACACTAATGCGTTGCTAAACGCTGTCGAAAAACCTGCAGCCCAAATAAGCACTGACGAAGGCGAAGGCTAAGTAAGCGTTGAAATAGTATATGCAAGTGATAAGTGGAAAGAGATAGAATTAAATAGTGAAAGTGGATAAAAAGTGTAATGTGTAGTGTGAATATTCTTTCAAGACGCTCGAGCAGAATCTAATATATTGTATTATGTTTCGCTCGTTTAAAAATTATGTTTGGATTAATAAACAGTTGAGAATATTTGTGTTGAACATAAAATACCGTTCAAATAGTTTATACAGAAGAAACCTACATCAAAAAGTATGTTTCAAATATATCACGCGAAATTTTTTTCGAGCGTGACGTAATCGAAACGTCACTGTATTTTCTCTCGAAAAAATGTCTGCAGTGTATGATGTTTTCGAAAGGAGAAAACAACTATCTACAACTTTGCTATAGACAACATACTATTCTGGCCTCAAAATAATTTTACTCTTAGTCTTTAAAAATTAGCTATTTAAGATGTGTAATTTTTTTTTTTTTCAAATATTTAGCGAACAAATATCTATTTCTACAACGAATTGTCAACATTCAAATTCATTAAGGTAGGCAGTGTCTGCAGCTGGGGAAGTAAAAAATATACCGCATCCCGACGGGACTTGAACCCGCAATCTTTTTGTCTCCGGAATGGTATTTTATCCAATTAAACTTTTGGGACGGTGATACTGTTCCAGAATCTATATTCGTATTACTTTACATTGCCGCCTATTCCATTGCTCACCTCTATCAACTACACACACACTGCTGTGCAGGCGTTATTTTTCGCTTCCCCAGCTACATACTACATTCATCTGCCTTAAGGGGTTATATATCTTTTTGCTCGAAAAAAAAAGAGCAATGTTTGGATTTTTTCTAAGCGTGTAACACCTTTTTTATTGCTCTAAAGTAGTAATTTTCTGAGAGTTCAGTTTTTCTACAACAACATACACGTTTGTTT
The DNA here is from genome assembly GCF_029784165.1 of Wyeomyia smithii. Taxonomy (NCBI): domain Eukaryota; kingdom Metazoa; phylum Arthropoda; class Insecta; order Diptera; family Culicidae; genus Wyeomyia; species Wyeomyia smithii. The sequence goes on along the minus strand of NC_073696.1, from coordinate 218,176,225 downwards.
ATAAGAAATGCCAATTATTTGAAGAGTAATGGCCGTTTCCTCGAAACGCTTTTTCTGACGGAGAATTACGTCTTACGGCAACATACACAGGGGTCCAATTTCAATACAGGAATCCAATTTCAAAAACCAAAAACATCGACAGCGTCGATACTTGGGCACATGTCCACCTGGCGGCTGTTATGGAGTTTTCAGTAGCTGCAGAATTATTGGAACAAAACGGGAGAACTAGAATCATCATGATTTTTGAACAAACTTGCCAGTGTTGTTACTGTTGTGAAATATAATAGTACCTTTTGGTGCTCTACAATTAAATGATTGAAGTAGTTAAGATTTTTCGTCATGTGTAATGAA
>NC_073696.1:218113689-218175374 GCF_029784165.1 Wyeomyia smithii | reverse complement strand
ATGTTGAATGTTGAAATATTTGAGGGAGAAACTGGAATGTACCAACATAAATCTCAAGTAGAAATTGTTTATTGCAATCATGTTAAACACAACAGCTCCTCAGCAAAGTTGCTTAACTCTAAGCTCTGCAGTATGTTGTTTACCACTGCTGGTTGCCGATTGATGGCGGTTGCCGAATTTGTCCAAATGTACTCTCTCAGTGTCGTTTTTGCAAGCTGCTTTTTCATCCAAAAATTTAGTTGCTAGGAATTAGGTCACTTTGCTGAAGATGGCAATCAGCTACTGTAAATTACACAGCCGCAATGCAATGCTCTACTTAATTTTCGAATATTAACAAAAAGTTAATCATTACATTCAAGAAATTTTTGAAATGCCACAAAAGAAACAGCATTTATGTTCATATACAACAAGCCCCACACTTGTTTATTCGATGAATCTACAGTCGAATACCTAAACTGCATTACCAAAAGAATAGTTAAATACAAAATAATTTAGTTACATAAACCATCTAAAAATACTGATATTCACCAAGCATTATCTCATTGGAGCCTCAAGAAACTTACATTTATCGACTTCAATCCTGGTTTCATCATGGCCGTTAAGCGCACCAGCTGTGGCAACAGCAGAGGTCGAACTTCTAGTTTTACCTTTTTAATCGTGTTCAAGAACATCTTAATTAAACTCTGAAACAAAAAAAGCGTGAAACCGCTTCTCTGTATACCACGGCGAGCATTATAATAAAAGCTTACGTTCAGCGAGTCCTGAATAGTGTTGAAGTGATTCTGCTTGCAGAGCAGCGTCGCGGCTACGATTGGCATGTCGATCTTCATCTTGGCCATACATTTGCTCTCGCGAATAAGCAGCGGAATGGTGGGGTGCAAATTGACAACGAGTCTGTCACCCTGCAACGCCAAAATTGGCTGCACAAGGCAGGCGTCCGCCACGCTAACGTCCTGACTGAGCCAAATTTGGGTCATTTCCTGCTCATACTCCGCTAGAATGATCTTGGCTGAGCTGTAGCGATTTTCGATGTCCTTGGTCGACGGAAGTTGCGCCAACACCGAATGTGTTGTAACGGTGGTTACCAGCTCATTCAGGTGGTACTCCAACGAACGACACCATTTGATACGTCCGGCGATCGGGGGAAAGTTACGTGGAAGCGGCGGATCGTCGCGCTGCTTTCGGAAAAGTTTCAAGATACGATCGATTTCTTTTTCGCAGTACTTAGACACCCGTTGATACTTTTCGTCCATGGTACTGAGGGGAATCTTTTCGCTAACTTTCTCGAATCTAACAAGGAAGCGAATACCCTGTGGAGTTTCCCACACACTGTCAAAATTGTGCTCAATCATTGAAGCGATCGTCTCTTTCAGCGTATCGGTCTTTTGCATGAATATTTGAAAATCATTGTTGAAATCTAAGTTACGTTGGTCTAAGTAATCATACTTTTTCATTATAATCTCTACACGTGCTTCATCAAAGGTGTTCATTGCATCTTCAAGGGCTTCTCCAAGCAGAAGACCTTCCAAACGTCTTTCAAACAAGTGGTTATAATCATCGATAAGATTAAACATAGCTATAATCTTGGACAAACGGTCACAAAATGTATCAAATTTTCCAAATACATAATTTTCCGAGAAAGCAAACGGAATCTGATCGGGAAGGAAAGGTTGTGATTTCACAGCGTGATAAGTTTCTCTATAGATGTGATTTAACTTCAAACAATTGGTGAGTTTGGTGCGTACTAGATCCCGATCCTGAGTCCAAATGGTTTCCTTTCCCCTACAGGTGATGTAAGATTTGCAAGTTTCAATCATCTGATTGGTGATCTTCACCATCAGTGTAGACGTGCGCTCAGAAGTGTTGTAGAATTGTGACACACTATAGATCAATCTAACGGTTTGCAGGAGGCTCACGATCGACTCCTTCATGTTGACGGGATCGTCCAGATAAAGCGAATGGCAACAAGCCTCCATGGCTTGGATGAATTTGGAGTTATCGCGTGCTTCGTTGTAGCAGAATGTAATTTTTTTGTCGGTCTCTTTCCATTGCTTCAACACCTTTGAGCCAGACTGTGTTAGACAGTACAACGTCCACTGAACCTCACGTTCCTGTAGATGTGATAACAGCTGGGAGAACTGCGCCCCGCGGCGCTTCCAATATTCCAACTCGTCCTGGGGACCGCTGGAATCGTTCTCCCTCCTAAGCTGCTCACTTTCCATCAAAATCTTTGCAATTCCCTTGATCCAGTTATTGACACGCTCCTCCAGCTCGGCACACGTCGACGCACTCTTGGACATCTCACGCACCTCCGCCAGGGTGTCGACCCGGCAGACGATTGTTTTCCCATCATCAAACACGTTAAAATGATTGCAGACCTGCTCACAAACGCGCAGGGCACTGCAGAATGAGCGCAATCCGGGTAACAGCTGCGATTTCACCAGATTACAACTCATCTCCTCATCTTCGGATTCGATGTTGGGATACGCCAGAGCTTGCATGAAAACATACTCGACGATGCGTTCGATCGATGTTACCAGACCGACGCGATTCGCATCGATGTAGCCACAATATCTGTAAAAAGAGAAAACGCATATTGGGGGATCAATTTTTCACGACCACAACAAGATACGCTGAAAGTTGTGTCGAAATACCCAGAAACCACAATTGCATTAAAAATTGACATTTTAGATTCAGAAACGAGATAGATTCCGTTTAATATACCTCGATATCAATAAATACATAACCTTCAACGAAACTTTTATAACTGTTATTATGCATCCATATGTTTTTTTTTTTTTGGCAGACGAAGTAGGCTTGGAAAAGTCAAACATGTGAGCAATTTTTATGCATGAACTCTTCCAATCAAATATTTTATTCGTTCCACATGCAGTATGACTCTGCTTTTTCGATCAGAGAAGTGAGTGATGTTCAAATTCATACATACCAAAAACCCTTGTGACGTGTAATCTGTTCACTAGCAATGTTCGTATAAATAAAAACACTGTGTCAAAGGTTAGTTGGCTATCCTAATTCTATAAATTACACATGCTCACTTCAGGTATCAATTTCATGAAACGCGGAATCATCAGCTCGTTCGTTCGCCTACGCAACAGAAATAGGCGCAGATTTTTCGGAATATTTTTACCACCTGTAAATGTCCACCCACAGCATCCTGACTTCCGCCATAAAATAATACCCAGGCTCGAGACGATGCTATGTCCAAATTAAATTATTTTATTTCATTCTGTTCCTCGTTTAACCCATTTTCATATTTTCATCACGATTCCGTGTCGTCCGGTGGGGCTGATTCGTTCCGGCAAACGGTTTGTGCACCCGGGAACGACAAGAATTGCAATTATTTTATTTATTTCATATTAACTAAGTTATGGAAGAGGTGGTTTTTAAGCTGTATCGATAGCGATGACGACTTTTCACGTTTTCGACTGTTTGGTATTGTTTTCGTTTCAACAGGTGCGGTTAGGAAAGGAATGTTTATTAAAAGTGGAAACATAGTTTCGTGATGACTCGATGGAACATTCTAAAATCCTGTTGAACAATTTAAACGAGTTTATTCATTCATCAGTGAACTGAGGTTAAAAATAACATTCACTGTTATCCCGAAAAAACTTTTTGATTTTCACTCTTAGGCTTAAAATTATCCTATCCAATGTGCTATATTAAGATTTAATTATCTAATTAATGCTTTCTAGTACACAAACAATCGGTCGATGTACAAGTAGTACTTCTTATTTTCAAGGTGCCTTTCTCATTAAACTGCGAGTCTGGTCTGAAGTCAAATTAAAGGTTAAATTATGTTTATCTGTGCAATAATATGACAACTGGATGTTCTAATATTTCTGTAGACTGCTATCGTTGATGCAGTGCATTAAGCAATCAATACAGTGCTTTTTCGATTTTAGCACGAGTAAAAAAATTCACCGTGAATTTAGAGAAATGATCAAAATCGGGTTTTTTGTAGAATACAATTGAAATTGATGATACTTTAGCGCATTTTCATAATTCAATGTGATATAAGTTCAAGAAATAAACGCATAAACGAAAAAAAAATTAGTTTATAATATTTTTCTCCATAGCCGTTTCTCGAACTCGTTTATTCTTGTTTATGTGAAACTGTGGAACCGCTAGATTAAACCCATTCCCGGTGGAGAGAAATCAGATTTTACCTCGAAAAATGACCTTCAAACTCGTATTACTCAGCAACTACATGCACAATTGACACAAACTGTATTGCATATTGTAGATCGAGGTTTTCTCTAACGGTATTGAATAGTTTCGTTGTTCAAAACTGCAGGTATAATTGGTAAACTACAATCAAAGTTTAGATGTCAGGTGAGCTCAGGTGAGCTTTTAATAAATCTTCTCTCTCAACGATGTTTAAATTTGATGGCAGTGTCTCTGGTCAAGGTTTTCAACCTATCATCAACGACGGGCGTTTTTCCCGAATGCTGGAAGAGTTTGTTTATTTTTCCTATTCATAAGAAGAGATGCAAGCGAACCGTTGGTAATTACCGAGAAATTGCATCACTAAATTCTGTCTCAAAGCTGTTTGAGATGATTATTATTGAGAAATTGAGTCATAACTGTTCGCACATTATCTTCTCAGACCAGCACGGGTTTAACCCCGAGCGCTTAACATCAACAAATTTAATTACTTTCCAATCATTCATTACTCGGGAGATTGAACGCGGTCATCAAGTAGATACTATTTATATAGGTATTGCGACCTCTCCACTGCATTCGACAAAGTAAACCACGAGATTGCTATGACAAAATTCAACAAAATGGGAATAAACTACAACCTGCTAACTTGGCTTCGCTCCGCCTTGACTGGACTGTCTGTTTAACTTGATGATTACACCTCATCTCTCTTTTCCGTTACAACCTACGTTCCACAAAGCAGTCACCTTGGGCCATTTTTGTTACTGCTGTTCATGAACGACGTAAATTTGGTCTTCAAATGTTTTAAATTATCCTTTGCAAACGATTTCTATTCATCACGATAAAGAACACTCTTGACGCCCAGAATCTCGATTTGGAATCCTGCAATGATTGATGCCGGATAAACAGGATGTCTCTCAACGTGTCTAAGTGCTCAGCTATTTCCTCCGGTCGAAAACATACTTTGTCTCTGCTCGATTACAGTTTACAAGGGATTGTTCTGAAACGTGAAACGTTAGTGAAGGATCTGGGAGTCATGCTTGAATCCAAATTGACCTTCAAGGATCATGCTGCTTATATAGTCTCAAAGGTCTTATTGCAACTGGGATTTTTGTTTCGCTTCGCTAAAAGCTTCAAAAACGTGCACCGTCTAAAAGCTGGTCCGTCCTAAATTCGATATACTGCGCTATCATTTGGTGTTTTTTTACTAAAACACAATTCTGACGATTGCGACGGTTTACTTGGCGAGACTCACGTAACCAACCTAGCTATGAAAGTCGCTGCACGCTTATCAACGTAGAGCCAAGGCATGCTTCGTTGGAGACCTTTTTCAGGAAAATATCGATTGTCCTTTTTTACTCGGCCTTTTTGATATTGAATGATATTGGCCGCATTGAATCCAAAAATGGCCAGCTTCGAGTCACCACTTCGAATTTTCGAAAGCACAAGACTCGGAAATAGTTAATGCGTTCCCTGTGAAAATGCTGTTTTATGTTTGTTGTGGTGAAGCAAGTTATCCGAGTACCGGCAGTGTAGTAATGATTAAGATTAATGATCATATCAACTGATCGATTTAATTTCCCAATTTCGGAAATACGCACGTTGGGTGGTATTCGGCCATTTTAGATTGTTTTCTAGAAACGAAAGTCAGTTTTGAAGTTCAAATTGGCATCTGAGATCGTTTTCCGGTCGCTGGACCGGTTCCAAAAACACCCATATTAGATGGGATATGACCTTGTTTTACTTAATTGTTTTTATGACCACTAGAAGCCCCAGTGGAAAGTTAAAAACACTTTGAAGTGAGGTTAAATTGATAGGTTTTGTATCCGAAAAATTCTCATAACACGATTTTCATTCAAGAATCTTAGTCCCATAGAGTGGCAGATTAGAGGATTCCTTTTTCAGAATTCTCAAATGTGATAAACCCTAGAGGATCTATGCCAGACTAGAGTGCTCATCCGAGCGTTTACAATTCTGAGAATCCTTCAAAGAGAAAGCTTTTGAATCCCACGGATTCTCATTCAAGAATCCTGCTCCCATAAACAGTGCAATCTTAAGGATTCTATTTTTAGGATTCCTTATCGAGGACGCTCATGATTCCAATGTGAGGAATCCTAGGGAATCTATGCGAATCTTATGTGTTAGTCCGGGAGGCATGTTTTTGAGTTCTTTCTTTGTTTTATTTATCAATTAGTCCTTAGTATTCGCGACAAAATTGTTGGAGTAGATCTTGCGCTCCAGGTTTGCCCAGAAACTCTCAATGGGACGCAGAAAGCTCCAACCGGCCGAATTCCATCAATCCAGCTTTCCACGAGCGGTAATGGCGAACAGGGCACGCAGCCCATTTTGACTTTTCCTGTAGGTCAGAGAATTTTCAATCGCAGTAACGGAGTAGAAAATATAACAATGTCGTAACGTAGCATAGCAACTTCAACAACGAACACGAACTCCAGAAACTACTGGGCGAAGTTTTAGACAACGCTTGTGAACTGTATTTTTAACTTTAGACTAGTTTCAAAACCATATCATTAAGACCTCGATATTAGATGAAATTTGAGTTAATAAAGAATAGAGGAAAAGAAAAATTACAAAATCCATTTGGTTTGGTAAAACTTCACAGAGTTGCAAAAAATGTTATCATTACTTGACGAGTTCAAAGTTTTTCGTTGCAATTCGACTGAAGAATAATGATATATCGGAAAATATAACGAATGGAGTTATTGTTTGTTCGCCTATCGTCTTAGTATTTGAAATATTATTGAAGATGTTTTGTAATGAAATACTACAAAATACAATTTCGATTGTAGCAATACTTGCATCAAACATTAATTACAAATTAATTAATTACTCAACACGAGTTACATAGCATTAAAAATTTCATAAAGTTTGATAAAATTTATTGTGAACTTTCACTTATAGAAACTGATTTTCTGAATGCTGTTCTATTTTATTTCTTACATTCCGATGAATGAAAACCACAAATATTCCAAATCAACAGGATTTTTCACCTATAACGCATATCCAGTTACCTGTGTGGCAATAATCTGACCACTGCACTGTAACAAAGCCACGAACCGCAAGGCAAATCACTTCGACACATTATGAATCGTTGCATGCACACTGTCTTCTCTTTGCCGGCTTACATAGTACGACAATCGAAGCTGTTTCACGTAATAAGACGTCATTTGGCTACGAGAAGCCCTGCCCACATTGTTCAATCCTCCGGGGCTTTTAATGTAGCAAGAGTTTCACGCTCCATCGCACGTTGTCATTATCCCGTGCAGCGCCAGGATAGGAAAACTAATTTTTATGCAAATCTACTTGTGCCACGCTCCTTTTTTCACTCTTCACTTTTACGCGATACCAATCTCGCGAAAAAGGATTAAATTATTGGATATACCTGTTCGAATATCGACACTTGATGGTTATTGTCATCAGCGACTCCCACAGCGTTTTGACAATAATTGTTTTTATTTTTAGTCCTCATCGTCGTGATTGAATTCTGCTTCATGTAATCTGTATGAAATTGCGTCAAGAAGGTGTAACGTTCCGAGTTATTAAATTGCATATTTTAGTCGAAGTTGAAATGAAGTAATTATCGTTGCTGGCCGTATGATACCCAAATTATATCGTTTGATTGCTTACTCCATAAACTGGATGATGAACAAAACGATGGCAATAAACTGTGGAAATGTACGGCATTACATGCTCCATTTCTGGTTAATGGTTCAAAATCGGATGAGCAAAGCATTGCCCTTGTTAATTTTAAAGTTAATTGCTGAAAATTACGCGAAATGGAACATTTACTACCTAACTGTTGTCATAATTGTAAGCACAACCTCGGCCACCCTCAGTTTCCGAATTATTTTTACGATACAGTGTTAACAGAAATAAGAACATAATTAAGAAATAGTTTAATAGTATTCAACTCACAAATCCTTGTGAAAACCTTCTTCAGGCAACTGCTTCTGGATGTTGATGCGGAACATGTAGATGCAAATCCCGGTGAATGCACAGCTCCACCCGTCTGTGATGAATAATTTGTGCGGTCTTTGCGCGGCACCACCAGATGCACTCTGCGGGGTTTTGGAACTGCTGGAAGCCCCCGCTCGGGACGGTCCCGGCTTGTTGATGTCTCGCTCGACCGGCATGTCCACTTCGTCTACCTCCTGATAGAACCACATCAGTTTGTTTCTCATATTCGGTAGAAAGAGCTGATTGATCTCATCCAGCTGAGTAAGATTAATAATGAAATTATTAATAGAATGAACACGTATAATGCTTGCTGCATAGCTTGATCGATGAATAATTCACCGCAATCATACATCATGCAGTTATCTACTATTCTCAATGTCTGTGACCTGCAAGCCAATGTCTATGATTATAAACTTACCATATTTCCCTCGAAAATGTGATCCATAATCTGATGGCGCGGCAACCCGGTGGCATCCATTAGCAGCTGAAAGGTAAACTCCAGTCGGGGGTCCATTTCCCCACGGCGAGCCTTTCGCTCACATTCTTCCCGCCGACGCTGCGAATCGGGTGATTCCGCCATAGCGGGGCCAAGTTTCGCGTGTTTCAACAATCACAGATTCAAAAATGAGAGGTTCGTGCACGAGGGGCAAGTTTCAAAAATGTAGTGTTATATACCGTCGTCCGTTCGACAATTGCAAAAAAGAGGACGAAAGAGTTCAAAAATAGCGTTATGCATACTGATCAGTGTCCCTGTGTTTCCACAGTTATAACAGTACAATTGCAACTGACTATACACTAAATTCCACTTCTAGTTCATTCATGAATGGTCTGCTGGAATGACTAAGTTCAGCTATTCACATGCGCTCTTGAAATGTTTTTGCTCACTGTTGTAAACTGTATTTAGCTGAAATGAATGTTTGTTTTTTTTTTTTGTAGAAAATGATGCAAATGAGGGGAAACGTGAGGAAAACTATGTCCATTACAAAAACAGTCATGCAAAAATCAAATATCAAGTTGAAGCTATTCACAGCTAACTATCGCTAAGAGGTCACTCTGCAAAGGAGAAAGATAGACAGATGAATGTATTATCAGATTTTTTTCTGAATATCTGCGAGCATAGTTTTTGATTCAATTCGGTTGGTGTTCTACTTTCTAAGGATTCTAGTTGTTGTGCAACTCATTTGGTTCGATTAAGTTAGTCGGTGTTTTTCAAACATGAAAGTGGACTAGTGACATCAGTGAACATCAATCGTCTTAATTTTTGAATATATAAAAATTCATTTCTTGAGAAGTTTTCTTCAATAGCCATCTTAAAAACATTGATAATGCATGTTTTAAATAAGCTTGCAAAGTTCCTGGATTTTAACGTACATCTACTAAACTTGCAAAAACTATTGTGAACATTATAACAAACAATTTTATATCACATAATTGTAATCATTCAAACAACTTGATGTTTTTTATCGGCAGATTTTCGGCTTTTTTCTAATGCAAAACTTGCCAAAAAACGATCGCTGCTGTTGTAGTGCGACTTTCTATCGAAAAGTTTTGTCATGTTTTCTCACTCAATCACATACAATCAATTTATCACATTCTCCAACACATTTCATTTTGCTTCATCTTATTGTATTCTTCAGTTCACTAAATCTAACTATATTTTTTTTTTTCGTAGTTAATCTGACTACATCGTTGCACCAACTCGAATTATTCAATTGGCTTTTCATCACTTCCATTTTATCATGCTCAGTCCGGCCCTACGTAACAGTAAGTATACCGCAATGCTTCATGATATGCTGTTGTTTTCCTACGTTTTCCACATACTCCATTATGTTCCATTGTGCTTCATGTTCGTTGTCCTTTTAACATGACTTTTCCCAGTCTATGTATCTGCTTCTATAATCAATTATACTATTACCGAATTTCTTTATTCCCAGTGTCAACACCACTTGCAACCTAACTGCTGTCAAAACTCCACCTTAAAATCGTATTGTAAATTTCATCAGTTTAAGCTAACTAAAATCGCGATATCGTTTCTTTATTTCTGAGTATCTTTTTACTGATCAAATAGAATATAGTAATTCGCTAAGGGTAACATCTAAATACAAAAACAACAACAAGAGTAAACATTTAATTCTGTATGATACACGTGTCTACACTCCGCGTGAAAACCTTCTAATTACATTTATTGTGAAATATAATCATTCAATTTGCAATGCAACTTGAAAAGATTGATAAAGCAGAATACTCATAAACATAGCTACAACAAATATTGATTTATCAAATGAATCAGCAATAACATAGAGGAGGGTGAAATACAGTGATGCGCAATACCATAATTCGACAGTGGAACTATTCAAACGAAAACTTGCTGCTAACCCATAACGAAATCGTGTTAGTGCTGGAACCACTGTAACACTAGTTAAGACGCAATAGAAAATAACCTTGAAATTGTATGAAAAATCGAAAAATGGCCGTAACATCACGGTTTTGAATGAAAATTACTCGTGTTACCTTCTCAAAACACTAACTTTTTTAATCTCTGCCGTTCATATATTACCTGGAGTAGATCCTCTTCGGATATTTCCTCCTCCTGTTCCTCCTCTTCCTCTGTTTCATGAGCATGCTCTTGTTCATGGTCATGATCATGCTCATGATCATCCTCGTGACTGTGGTCGTGATCATGATCGTGATCGTGAGCGTGTTCATGATCATCAGGCTTGTCACTGTCACCTTCGGGTTGTCCTACAGCCTCTTCGACGGCAATCGTATCGTTTGAAGCAGCTTCCTCCGGTTGAGCCTCGCCACCATCGGCAGCGGACGGCTCTTGATCTACGGAAAGTTCAAATTCAGTCCAAACCTCGTTACTTCATCGTTTAGCTTACTGATCTCAATTTTGAAATTGGTAATTAGTCACTACTGGCAGCTCCGACAAAGTTCGTCCGCTCAGCTCAAGTGATACGAAAAAAGTGAAAAATCAATTTCAAAATCAACTAACCTCAGGACTTGTTGCTATGGTTTAGTTAAGACGCTTTTTGCCATGCGCCTATTTGTTTTTGTTGATAAACAATATATCTTTCGTTTTTGTTGATATACAAACATCTTGACAACCAATTTGACAACTAGGTTACCATTGATCGTTTGCGTTTATTCATCGTTTTTATTCATTCATAGTTTTCATTCATTTATAATTTTCATTCATTCATAATTTTCATTCATTCTTGGTTTTCATTCTGACTTAGTTTTAATAATTCATAGTTGATTCATTCATGTTTCTGTCCATTGATACGGGAAAACAAGCTTTATTGGCGCTGCCATGGCAACTGAACACTTGGGTTGCTGTTTAGTTTTGACGGTTTAGCATTGCTTACAAGAGATTTTAAAGAGATTTCCTACCTGTTGCTAAGCTTTCCACAAGTGGATCTGTGAAAAGAGTGCCTAATAAGCGTCCAACACCAATACGTACATCAAAAATTATTTACATACCCTAAACGAAAGTTCTAGGTTTGTTTCGGAGTTTTTCCTTCTGTTTTTTCGACACGGACTTTGCAGCCACCTGTTAGTATACAGGATAATTGCGGGGCTGGCGCTACATCGCTATTAACTCCGATGGTCTTTTCCAGCCGAGAATCGAACATATGAGGAGTGGCATGTTAAGAACAGAAGCCAACTGGAAGTCAACCAGAACAATATTGATTTTACATATCTAAACAGGAACTAATTCGTGAACTTTTTTTGAAAAGAAGTATTACTTTTCACGTTTAATTCAAAAAAGACGGCGGCTAAAGCGCATGGAGAGTTAATAAAAAGTTTACGAGATACTGCTTTAAGGCGCTTTAAAGACGGCGATACCGATGTTGATGACTGTCCGCGGGGAGGAAGGCCAGAAACCTTCGAAAAAACTGAATTAGAAGAATTGCTCGATGAGAATCCATGCCAAACGCAGGAACAGCTTGCTTCGGTAATAGAAGCCAAGCATTGTGCGAAACTCGGCCACAATATGATAAAAGACATGAAAAAGTGATTCTATTGCATGACAATGTTAGGCCTTATACTGCTAAAATCGATAAAACTTACATAGAAACACTCAAGAAAGACCTCACTTGCCATATTCCTAAGGACCCAAATATTGCGCCGTCCGATTACACAGTGCAACAATTTTTTTCGCCTTGGCTTCTATGTATGATTTTTCATGTATTTTGACTAGGGATGTTACAGATATCCGCATCCGCAAATGCGGAACATCCGCATGAAAATTGACATCCGCATTCGCAGCCGCATCCGCATCATACCATGCGGATATTGAAAAAAAAAAATATCGCCTCATGAAATTTTGTAGAAAAGTTTTTCTTGGTGAATTCACTGCTCGCTTCAATAACTTTTGCACTGGGGAGGGACATGGTCATGTGAAACAAGCAAAATAAAACAAGGGGTGCTACGGATATCCGCATGAAAATTGACACCCGCATCTACATCTGCATCCGTAATCACATATCCGCATCCGCATCTGCAGATGTTTGAAAAATCACATCCGTAACATCCCTGATTTTAACGTGAAAACAAATTTCCTCGAGTTTGAACAAATTTCACCTTAAAGGGCAACAGTGGCGTCATTTTGGATTTTTGAGAAATCGGAAATTTTCGATGTTTTTTCGACGCTATTTTGTTTTAAAGCCAAATACCAAAATTCTGAAAGTTTGTGTTAATGATCATTGATATTATTTCGCTTAATGAAATATACTTAAACCATGCCAAAACCGTTTTCGTAGAATCACCGTTTTGAGCTCAGTGTTTGTCCGATTTAAGATCTGTTTTTTTTTAGAGATTGGTAAGAAAATGCTAATACGTGGACAAACTCTTAAAATTTTGATATTTGGCTTTAAAACAAAATGGCGCCGAAAAAGCATCAAAAATTTCCGATTTCTCAAAAATTCAAAATGGCAGTACTGTTGCCCCTTAAGGTGAAATTTGTTCAAACTCGGGGAAACTTGTTTTCGTGTCAAAATACATAAAAAATATTATTTAGAAGCCAAGGCAGAACAAAAAGTAAATTTTTGTTGCACTGTGTTATTGCTTGTTTCATTCGATGACACATGAATGAACTCATATGGAGACATCGGCTTAGTTCATGGATAGCTTAAAAACGAAAACTTTTATCGTAACGATATTCATGCTCTGCCAGAAAGATGGGTCAAAGTTGTAGCTAACGATGGCAATTTCGTTTACACCAAAACTGCTAAAATAACATAAACATCTGAACAATCGGTTTTCGTCGCAAACTAACCAGAACTCCTTCAACAATACAAATCAACGCACGCGATAATGGGAAACTCACAACAAACAAACTTAAATGAAAACTAAAAACCTTCAGTCCAACCGGCAGCTGCTATGGCAACCGACGGAAGAAAGTCGTTAGCAACTGTTATGAAACCACGTGCGGATATTTGTGGCGAGTTGCGGCTTTTTGCCGGTAAATGCCGGAAACATGACCCTGGCCTATCGCACGAGCAGTTCTCCGTTCGAAATCCGGTCGCCGCTGGTATCAGCGCATGCAATTTCTAGCTCTTTTGTCTACGGGATTAGCTTGGAAGCAGGATAGAACTATGCAGCCAGCTGTTTCAATCAATAATTCGATTATTAACCTTTTTAACCGCAGCTGCAGAACAACGCTTAGAACATGCGGCTCTGCAGGCGAACCACACAGTTAGATGTTATAGGTATGTGCTGCAAAATAAGTCAATCGAAAGCGTTCTGCAGTAAATTAAACGATTGGGTTTGATTGCAACTTACGGTGGGGGATTTTTATCAAGGAGGAATTGTTTGGGCAAAAACTCAACAAAAGTTATTGATTCAGAAGTATTGAGAGAAACGTACTAGAAATCGCTGGAAAAATCTAGTATCAGGACAGTTCAAAAATCGTCATCGACCAGACCTTATATGTTGCTCCAGGATTAGGGTAAATCTGTATAAAACGCCCCCCCGGGGCATAACGCCCCAGTCCATTTATTCGGAAACACACAAAAAATAAGACATGAGACTATTGGGAATCCGTATTCGGTCATAGGACCAACCTTCTGTGCAAGTTTGATAATTGTCACTAGCAGCAAAAAATAAACAAAAATCAATTTTGATTTGAGCTGCTTCAGATCTAATTTCTTGCAGCGTTTCCGTAACGTTTTTCCACTAATGTATAAAGTTTATTACCTGGTTTATGTACTTACATATCTCAAGTGAACCTCTAAGCAGCTGTATCTAGTGAAGAAACGATAAAAATTGTTTGCTTAAGTATTCAATGCTTTCTGCTACATTACAGCTCCGGGCAATATGCCCCACCGCTAGCCGGGCTGATTTGTTCATTGCTTTAGCGTTTGCTTCTGAGACTTCAAGCGCTGTTTCACTTCGCATGCTGAGCTGGCATATGAAGCTACTGCATGGGGCATATTATACTGCATCTGAGGCGTTTTGCCCCGGTAGATTGGAAAGCTTGCAATTTAGTCAAATTTTTCAATAAAATTATGGCGTTTTTGTGTAACAGTAATTACGAAACAAAATAATAGCAGTGCATTACCAACTAAATAGTGTATCCAACTGCATGAAAGATTTGTTGTTTGTGATAAAAATAGCTACAAAATTGACGATGTTCCTTAGGGGGGCGTATTATACCTGTTTACCCTATACAAATTAGTCCAGTCATTTTTGAGAAAAGCGATTTCAAATGAGGAGCAAAGCCCACACCTACAGAATAGTACATGACACTCGGTGCATTGTGCCTCCACTTAATCTACTGATCCTTGTTTGAAAGCTTTTCACAGTGAATACACACTAGCAAGTTTTGGCCTGTGCCAGCTCCTACATAGAAGATTTTCGCGCCAACATTCACCAATTCAAACAGGTTTAAACAAATTACCTGTTACGGAGACAGCTTTCGAGCATTCAGCAGTAACGAGCTACAATGATATGTATTCGTTTGAATTCGGCTGGTCCCTTTCACGGTTGCCTGACAAATCCGATTTCACGAAGCGTGATTAGAATTGTTACGGCAATTGGAAGCCGATTATTAAAGTTGTTTACCAGGAATCTACCATCGGGGCATAAAACGATGTTGATTCTAATCAGGCCTTATTATATGGAAAAAGCCTAGGTTCGGAAACAAAAATGCTTATTTGGAAAGGTATTGACATCATGGAGAGATATTGGAATATTGGTCATTTCTGTATCTACGCATATACAAAATAGAAAGTACCTAACACAAAGCAATGTTTATCTAGTCATATCACCTCGTAATCGATAAAAAATCATTCCATTGATGCATTTTTAATGTGAAATGTAAACTATTCTGTAAATATAACTTTTTATTTCATGTTGAGTCTCTTGCATAATTCTATGCATTGACGAACATGTTTTACTGATTTACCTTCAAAGCAAATAAGTGAAAATAACGAAATTTGATTTTAACATGACATTTGGTATTATAAATTGCCCACACATCCACAGGATTCACAGCAAAAAAAATGTTTTTTTCATACTTGCATGAGCCATGGCATAAAGAACAGAATATGCAGACAACTCCCCTATCTCTCATGGAGAACGTACCGCTCGAGCTAGAATCTGACTCAAACGAAAACAGTTTGTCCCTTACAAAAAACACGACAGTATTGACCAATGTATATATTTTAATAAAACGTATCGTCACAATTCCATTTACATAGAAAATGACATTTGTTTTAACCTAAGGACTAACACTGTAGGTATAAAAGAAAAATTACAGCCCGATCAGCGAGGGAAAACAAAAATTTAACAGAAGTTTTAAGTTTGTTATGAGAAAATCTTTTAGGTTTTGTTTTCAATTTGATCCCGTTAGGCATTAAAATAACCCAAATTATAACAAAAATAATTCTACTACACTGTAAATTTATCTTATTTTATTCCACGAAAACGTTTGTTGTTTTCTGCACCGAAACCAATGCGTAATAAATATAAGGGTATACTTTCGTCAGAACTGTCAAAATTGTTACAGATTTTATTCGTATACGTAACGAAAGGTTCTAAAACTGAACGCAAACAGGAACGAACAATTTTGATTCTAAATTCAAGAATTACAAAAAGGAATGCTCAAATGCATTCCTTTTTGTATTTCTTGAACACGCCTTTTGTGTCCAACAGAACACGCCTTCCACTTGGTTCTGTTCTCAATATGTGTATGCACAGTAGACTGGGACACGGTTATATGGGAAACTTTAAAAATCCGGCGCAAATCGTGCGTTTCACCGATCGATCTGAAAAATTTCACAGTTGTTATGGGACCCATAAGGAACACGAAAATTGCATGGGAGCTAACATTTATTTTTTGTCCCACCCTAATGCACAGTTTGTTTTTTCTTTTTTTATTACAGAATTAGACCGGGGTTACTCGTTGTTATTTTCTGACTACGCAACTCGATTGTCGATATAGGATTCATGCATCTGGAATAGGATAATCTGCTGGTGGTACAATAATGGAATCGTACAGGGTGTTCAATAAGCTCGAATATAACTTTTTATCGTTGTGTAGGTGCGCCCCATGTGCATTCTATGTATTGGTATTGGTGTTAGCTTTAATTAGCTTCATATGTAATTCAACCAACGCACACGGTTTATTTATTGTTTGTTCACCGCGTACGATGAAGTAGTTTAGCGACGTCGTGGTAAGTTCTTTGCGCGAGGTGAGCATCGCAGAAACATATTTATCATTCGGGGTAGTCCACTCCTTCATGACAAAGATCCTTAGATATAAACCATACGAAAAACGCAAGGTTCACGGGGTGACGGAAGCTACAACGAAGAAGAGGCTGGACAGAGCCAAACCGAACTTCCCGGTACGCAGGTCATGAGTTCGTGTTTTCTGACGAGAAACTCTTTGTTTTGCAACAGCCGCACAATGTCCAAAATGATCGGATGTCGGCGCCGACACTGGCCAGCAAATCACCTCCCCCCCCCCTTTTCCCTCCCACATAATCATCCCGAGAGCGCTGCGTCGGTGATGGTCTAGAGGGCCGTATCCAGGCGTTAAAAGCTGTATCAGGTGTTTACGAATAACGAGAAAACCAACCCTCGTATACTATGAGACCGAGGTTCTGGAGAAGGTTGTGGCTCCAGCACTTTTGGACCTCAACGGTAAGGATCATTACGTCTTTCAACAGGACGGCACATGGCGAATATCGTCCAAGCGTGGTGTCGGGAAAATTTGACTGGTTTTCTCGATAAGACTTTGTGGCCTCTCAGCTACCTGGACCTTCCTGGACTTTTATGTAAGGTTGTACATGCTGTCCAAGCATAGCGAACATGAATGAGCACTGAATGAACCAATTTAAGATGCTCATTTTCAAGATATGTGATCCCCGTGGTTCTGTGGTTAGCGATGTCGGTCGGCTAGCTCTTCCACATGGTTGTGATGTCGGGTCCGATTCCCGATCAGGTCGAGGATACTTATCCTACAACATACAAAATGTGTCAGAAACAATATCGATAACGAGTTCTCTCAACTAATTTAATTTATCGACTGGTGACGCTATGTGCGATATTATTGTTCTATTTCCAAGATATGGGACGAAATACCGATTTCAAGCTTGTCAAATAGTACAAAGAGGGTTGAACATAATAGTAAAATGTCGTAAAGATTCTCAATTAACATTGCCTCAATAAAATTTGATTTAGAAAAGAATATCTAGTATTGCATTTTTAACTTTTCAAAACATTTTTAAGAACCAGTTCGCGACAGCCGCAACCGCCTTTCTGAGGGACGTTGTTTTGATGTTCTCCGATTGAGCTGAAATTTTCAGCGTTTGTTTGTCTATTCAAGGTAGGAAGTTTTGCAAAATTTCAATTTTTTTCATTGAGGTTAAGTGGGGTAAAACGGCCCTTGGTAATGATATGTCCAAAAACGACCAAATACTAAAAGGTGAAATAACTCCTGCTAGACTTGATGAATTCTTCTAAAAATTTGTGGTATTATTCTACGCTAAGAGTACTTCAAAAACGCATGGTCACAATATATGGCAAAATGGTAACATGACGAAAAAACGCATTTTTCTTTTAAAAACTGTTAATTTTCAGGGTTATCCTACTCTTCTCAACATCGCTAGAAAAAATATCTGAATATGCGTTTGTAGAGCAACTCAAGAGCTTTAATGTCATGTATAAGCCAAGTGTGCCAAAGAGGGTAAAACGACCCTAGAAGATTTTTTTCAAAAAACCGTCAAAATCACTGAAATCACTATAGTTCCTGCTAGACTTAATAGATTTTATTGAACATTTGGATTATCACTGTACCTTACCAAAGCTACCTACTTTACCAGAAGATACGCAATTTGGGGTAAAACGTTCCTTAAAGATTTTTTTTTCGAAAAAAACCGACAAAATCACCAAAACTGCAAGAACTCTGGTTAGACTAGATAGATTTACTGAAAATTTAGATTATTACCCTAAGTTAATACGAACGTAAGGGCAAGATGACAAAAGTGAAACTTCTGGAGATATATGATCTTTGGCAAAAATATGTGTTTTGTGTGCTCTAACAATTCTTCCGAACTACACTTTCGTGCAAAATGCAACTAACAAAAGTTAAATACAAAAAACTAACTTTTAAATAAGTTCCAGTTAATATACTTTATAACTTTGTACCGAAAAAAGATAGGATTTTCATTTATTCAACAAAGTTTCATATTTTTGAATTTTCTACAACGTTGCCGAATAAACTAAGTTAAGTCCATGTTATAGAGGTCTTAAGTGTTACGCGAAGTTGATCACCGTTGTACGATTTACAATATGTCTATCATTTTTCGATCCAAAATACTTTTTTATAATGAAATCTTTATTTTAATGGAATATAATTTCTAACTTCTCGAATTCAAGTCACAGAGGTTTGATGTTTTCAGGAAAATTGCTTGGTTGGATTCCTTGTACGTTAATGTAAAACATGTATTTTTCTAGACAATTTACTATTTAATCGTGTTCGCTCAACTTTGAAGGTGAATTTCTTTTAGCTATTCAAGTTCATGTCTCAGCGATTTTGTGTCCTTAGATCAGTTGTTAGTATCGTTTAATTGTTTGTATCGATGTTTATTGTCATGCATAAAAACTTAAGGCTTTCATTAACACTCATATACACATACGCATTCTCAGCAAGATCGCGCCAAATCACCGATGGTCGAATATCGACCATTTTTGATTTGAATGAAACTTTGCACACGTATTTGGCTCAGCAAACTGAGCATTTTCCACAGATGGAGCGATTTTTTACACCCATGAGTTACATTCTAAAAGGGCGTATGCCTTTTGGCATAGGTTTCATTCGAAGCATTGTAGCCCAGAAACCGTTGGTTGTATAGAAAAACTGTCTGAGAACGAGTTGTAGGAAAATAAAAATGCACCATAAAAAAAATATAAACTGTACAAAAAACATTTTTTTTGACCAAAAAAAATTAAAAATAAACATTAAATTTCAATTTAAAAAAAAAGAGTTGAATTTTTTTCTTATTTTTTTTTGAAGAAACTTGACGTTAATACGCAACTTTAAAAAAAAAGTGCAGGATGGAGAAATAAAAAATAATTTTTTTATGGTAGATTATTTTTTTTATGAAAATTCTGATTTAAACATTTTTCAAAATATTTGTATTCTGATGATTTTAAAAGATGCAGAGAGTCATTTTGAATCAAAAAGCTCTTGGTAGTAAACATTCTAAACGCATTGGTTTTCGAGTTATTTTAAATTTAAGCTCGATAAATTAATTATATTTCGGAAAATACACGTTTTTCTTAATTTGTCCATGGTTTTCCAGCAAAAAACTTACGTTCATTGGAATGCTTGATCAAAAATATACAATTTATTCTTTGACAACAAAACGATTGGATAAATAACTCAAGCGCTAAAACTTAGCCTACCTACACGTTCCCCCTTGCCGAATGTTTTATAAAAAAATATGTTTGTCGTGCAACACTACCTACTTGTTTACTAATACTAACTGTTTTTAAAGTACGCAACCAATAACTACTGGGTTACTTATAATATCTGTTTTCGTATATAAATTCGATTGCACTACTCCAGATGTGTTAGTAACAGTTTGCATTTTGTGAAGATGAATAAAGTGAAAATGGAATACACCAAGCCCAAATGCTGTAAACCCTTTCCTGGTCATCGGTGCTCATCAAGCTTACGCAAATTAAACGAAAACGTTATTGCAAAATTAAAAACATTGAACAGTCAAGCTCATTTTAATACGTCTTTATCAATTTGTGATTCGTTTAGTTGTTTGAATGATAGTCAAGCCACCATTCATCCCTTCGTTGTTTACTATTCAGAATCTGGAACACTTAAGAATACCAGCTTCATCATAATATCGGAAGTACTCCATCATGATACTGTTGCGGTTCAGGTGTTCATTGCCAAATTAATGAGTTTTTTGAAAACAACAATAGAGTTGAAAAAAGCGATATTAATGTCTGATGGAGCTGCCTCACAATATAAAAATAGGAAAAACTTTGCAAGTTCAAAACAAAATATAACGTCGATGCAGTGTGGCATTTTTTTGCGACTTCTCATGTTAAAGGCCCATGCGATGCAATTGGTGGCATATTAAAACGAATGGCAGGAAATGCAAGTTTAGCTAAAGAACATGAACATCCCATTACAAGCGCAAAAGAATTGTATGATTGGTCTAATCAGAAAAGTAATAAAAATTCATCAAAAATGTCATTTAGTTGGGTATGATATGAAGAATATGAACAAGGAGTAACAGAATGGAGCAATATTTTCAAAAAATCTATAATAATAGCTGTATTACTCTTTTGTTTCGATTTCAGAAAATAAGCTACAAACGAAGCTGTTTTCAAAAGTTGACGAATCATTCACTTATAATGTATATGAAATATAAGGTAAAACTAGTTCTGTAAAGTATCTATGTCATGAAAAAATATGTTCTTAAGATAATAAAACTCGAAAATAAATATTTGATTCTTATATAAATTTATATCACTTAAAACATTTAACTCTTTTCTTGAGAACCGTTCGCCCAATCGTTTTGTTGTCAAAGAATGAATTGTATATTTTTGATCAAGCATTCCAATGAACGTATGGTTTTTGCTGGAGAACCATGGACAAATTAAGAAAAACGTGTATTTTCCCAAATAATTATAATTTTTCGAGCTTAAACTAGAAATAACTCGAAAACCAATGCCTTTAGAATGTTTTTTTTTGATTTAAAATGACTCTCTGCATCTTTTAAAATCATCAGAATACAATTATTTTGAAAAATGTTTAAATTAGAATTTTCATAAAAAAATTAATCTACCATAAAAAAATTATTTTTCATTTATTTTAAAAGTTGCGTATTAACGTCAAGTTTCTTTAAAAAAAAAATAGGAAAAAAAATCAACTCTTTTTTTTTTAATTGAAATTTAATGTTTATTTTTAATTTTTTTTGGTCAAAAAATTTTTTTGTACAGTGTATATTTTTTTTATGGTGCATTTTTAATTCCCTACAACTCATTCTCAGACAGTTTTTCTATACAACCAACGGTTTCTGGGCTACAATGCTTCGAATAAAACCTATGCCAAAAGGCATACGCCCTTTTAGAATGTAACTCATGGGTGTAAAAAATCTCTGCACCTGTGAAAAATACTCAGTTTGCTAAGCCAAATACGTGTGCAAAGTTTCATTCAAATCAAAAATGGTCGATTAAATTTTCGCGTATTTCCAGGCGATTTGAAATGATTCTGCTCAACATTTATTTGACACGGCACAATACAAAAAAATGGAATTCCGTAACGCTTGATCTTATTGATATTATTCCCTCCGCCTCTGTGGTGAACAGTAATCATCATCATTTAAAATCGTTCTAAATCAGAAAAATAAGCGGTGACATAATGGTTTTTTAACCGGAAAATGTTCGCTGATGCTCAGGAAAGACATTTGAAGAAAAATAATTAGTATCTGATTACAACAATTTGAGATATTATTCACAAAACTACGTAAAACATGCAAAATTATGACTTTTCAAGCTGAATTTGCCTCTAAATCGAAATTCAAAGCGATGACATGTGATTCTTAAAATGTTTGTTACGTTCAGGAAAGACATTCGAGGAAAAATAATTAGTATCTGATTACTAAAACTTGAGATATTATTCACAAAACTACGTAAAACATGCAAAATTGTGACTTTTTATACTGAATTTACCTCTAAATCAAAATTTGAAGCGATGGCATGAGATTCTTTTTTATTAAAATATTTATTAATGTTCAGGAAAGACATTAATGTTCAGGAAGAAGAATAATTAATAGCTGATCACTAAAATTTGAGATATTATTCACAAAACTACGTTAAAAAGCCAAATTATGACTTTTAAAGCTGAATTTGCGTCTCTAAATCATAATTCACAGCGATGACATGTGATTTTTTCAATAAAATGTTCGTTCATGTTCAGGAATGACATTTGAGAAGAAACAATAGGTATCTGATTACTGAAAATGTAGATATTATTCACAAAACTAAGTAAAACGTGCAAAATCATGAATATTTAGGCTCAATTTGTTTGCAAATCAGAATTCAATGCTATGATATGTGATTGTTTTTCAATAAAATGTTAGTTAATGTTCGGGAAAGACATTTGAGAGAAAATAACAGGTATCTTATTGTTAAAAGTTGACATATTACTCAAAAAACTACGTATGTTCGAAGCATTTTTGAAGATGATTTTCTGCATACAAAGAAACACCTTGAAATACTCTCTTTGATTTTCTGTAAAACATATAATACATGCGAAACTTTGACTTTTTAAGCATAAGCTCAAATCGCATCTAAATCAAAATTCAAAACGATGACATGTGATTTTTC
The DNA here is from genome assembly GCF_029784165.1 of Wyeomyia smithii. Lineage (NCBI taxonomy): Eukaryota > Metazoa > Arthropoda > Insecta > Diptera > Culicidae > Wyeomyia > Wyeomyia smithii. The sequence continues at coordinate 218,152,352 of NC_073696.1, read as the reverse complement.
TTTCAATAAAATGTTCGTTGTTTCTTTAACATTTCCAAATATTTTTTTGCAGAAAAATCCATGTGTTGAATCAGTGCGAGTCGAGCACAAAAAGTTTACATTTCTGATGTATTCGTAGATTTGTGAATAGTACACATTACGGGATTCGATTTGCTTTATTACCTTACCCAAGCTAGATCTTGGAACATTTAGCTGGAGGAAAGGTCCCATTTCATTGGTTTGAACATAGATTAAGAGGCGACTTAAGCATTGAAAGTCATTTTTTATTTTCTAAATAGTTTTGTGGATTAAAGCACAATTGTTAGTTATCAGAAAACCTTCACTTCTTCTCAGACGTGTTCCTTGGACACCAACAAACATTTTCGTTTTGAAAAAAATCACAAGCATCAGCAATCACAAGATTTCATTATACAGAGAAATAAGCATGAATGGTCATGCTCAATTCTTCTTACTTACTTTAATTTCCTAAAAAGAGGTTTTACCCTAAACGATTGTCAAATAGCCAGAATATCACCCAGTATAGGTATATTCGAAACTGGGATGACTCCACACAACATTTTCCAAAACGGCGGCTTCCGGCTTCAGAAAAATAACCTAAAGTGGTATTTGGCCAACCATTTCAATAATTCCGAAAGTGGAACTCCATACGTCGTTTGGAAATCCGATGTGGCGACTTCCAGTTTATGTATGTTCTATTCTCAAAATATTGAAGTATTTAAAGTGATGATGAACGTATAAGATGTGAAAGATTTTTTAAGCAAGTTGTGCTAAAGTAGTAATGAATTATAAAAAAATTACCCTTAAATTTAAAACCTTTGATCCCGAGCATCGCCGGGAACGTTCAACTAGTGAAATATAACAAAGAAAGTTGAATTCAAATAGATTACAAAAACGTTAGTTATCATCTTTCAAAACATTTTCAACCTGAAGGACATTTCACGACAGCTTTTTTTATTTCACGGGTATTAGTTGGATTGAAGTTTGTTTTAAACTTAACAAAAAGAGGTTAGATGTGACCAACATACCGTTAAATACGTCTTGTATGGTTTCAATTCTGCTGGACTGGTGGCTGTACGCTTCACAAATTTGTGAAAATGTGCTGTCGTCATAGAAAGCGAAACGCACGATTTACATGTAGAAACATGCTGTCGCGAATATCACACAACTTTTGAAGCGACAGCTTAAGTTAGGTTTTTGAATAGCTGAGACTGAAATCTTTAAATTTAAGAAGAATATAGAGATGGTACTCACAGGTAAATCATTTTTCAAATGTTTGAAATTATTGAAAATTTGTATTTTTATGTGTGTGAAACGATGTGTTTATTCGTGGCATGGTTAGATATACTTATATAACTCATATTGAAGAGATTTCAAGCACAATATTATCATTTTTTGGAAGAACCTGCATTTTGGAGGGTGGTAAAGATGATCGATTTTTTTTTTCAAATATTTAATTTCAACTTTCCCTACCTCACGATGTGCTAAAACATACGATTTCCTTACAACTTATACTTGACTCTAGGTCTGTAGGCATTCCAGTTTCTGCAGAACATCGATTTCAAATCTAACTCCAGAAAAAAATCTTAGATTTTGTTTAAACTTTTATATAGGGCTGCCCTAGTGTGCGGCGCCCTTTGTCAAATGCATCTTGAGTCCTTGTCTTAGTTTCTTTTGTATATAGGTACATACGCGCATTTTTAAATTTGTGGTTAATGAAACTTTTAATACTCATTTTGATACATTTTAATAAATGAAATAAGTCAATAGCGACCTGTAAACAATTTCTTAGAAAGTCGAAATGTTCTACAAAATACTATAAATAACATTATCTTTCAATTTAGGGTTGAGCACCTTAAATTTTTTAACATCGATTTTTTTGGGACAGCCTACTCAATACCAATGTTGAAACATTTGATTAAATTAAATATGAGAATGATAAATACATACTATATTTGTATTTAACACACGAGCTTGAAAACTGTTACAATCATTACAAAAGAAAATCTTCAATGTGAGCCGCAATCTTTCCGATAAGAGCCCTGATACACGCTTCCGATTCTTGTTTAAGTGTTGTGTAGCACACTCAATGTATCACCATCGTGTGTGACATGCTGTTGTGTTGCAGCGTGGCGAAAAGCTTCGAATACAGGTTTCTTTCTCGACACATGCGCATCGAAATCTCCTGTACATGACGTTGCATATGCTTGGAGCGAATAACAAAAGCTGCGATATTATACACGAACACGACCCTCCGAATGTAACTGACTGATTTCAACAGGAAAATATGACACTTGAGTGCGCCTTTTTGTTCGATCAAACGGCCAGTCGTGCGAAGTAGGTTTTCTTTCACCAGTACGAACGCGTGAATGGAATAGAGCAAGCATTGTTGTCCTTCGCGCATCAACCACCGGTTGTTTGGAGCTTTCCCGCTTGCTTTGTCATGTTTATGAAATGTCACTAATGCTGCCTATGCTGCAACGTAACATATATAGCGCTGTCCCTTTCGTAATCTAGCCAGCAGATACGATGGAAAAACAATCGATTTTCCAATCTGTTATCTAGTAGAGCAGTCAAGCAATGATTTGATTTTCTTTGAAATTCTAAGGCAAAATGTGTACATATGTAAAATAGTAGTGCTTCGAATACTAAGACGGAACAGTTCCAATGATTTCACATGAGGTAAACTATTTTGTAGATAGTAAAAAACGATCTGAGAAGCGGGAAGCCAAAACTGCTAACATGACGATGAAAACAGGTGATTTTGACTTCGAAAAGCATATGGAGCAGTTCGATTTCGAGGTGAGTTATAGTTTTTAATGTAGATTGATATTATTATGAGAAAAATATATTTTAGACTTCTGCTATCCACCGAAAACTACAAAGCAAGGTTGAAGCGTTAAAAATTATGAGAAATGAGCTAGAAAAATTTCGCTCGGAAAGAGACCAGTTCAAGCTTATGGCTGAAACTCTTCAAATGCGGTACACTACTCTCAAAAACAGCGTAAATAGCTCAGAACTGCAAATCGCTGGACTTGGTCATAATTCCGCGGTAAGTTTGATTGTCAACCAAACTAGGGAACGAAACATGTCACTAAGCACCGAAATCGAAGCGTTACGGCAACGGATTATCGAATTGGAAGGTGACATCAAGGTACTGCGTACCAAAAACGCCGATCTGCAAGCCATTTGCAGTAAGCTCAGATCGGCGGAAGATATGATGCTGAGAGGAAACGGCACCATCTTTTGGCAGAAGGAAAAGTCCAAACTTATCTGTCAAATGGAAAACCTCAAGAAGAAAAATGCTCAGCTGCAATACGATATTCGTTCGCTAATAGACGAAAAGGAAGAAATAGTTGTGGAACGTGATGCCTACAAGTGTAAAGCCCACCGTCTAAACCACGAACTGTCTGTCGTACTAAAAGGTGACAAGTCACAACAGCAAATACTGGACGTGGATGGACTTATTTTGGAAAACAAATATCAGCAGGAAAAGATTGTCAACTTGGAAAACGAGCTTGAATTAGCAAAGCAATCGGCCACCAAGTACAAGGTTTGAATCAACCAGTTAGCATTAGGTATTTTAAGGTGTGACTAACAAATTAGCATATTTTTATTACTTATTTCAAAAGAACATGCTAGACACGAACCGAAAAAAAGGAATTATTAAGCTGGGAAGCAGCAATAATCGAACGATCATGTCTCACACACAAGGTAACAGCGTACTTTACGTGTTTGTTCAATCAGTTGCTGGTAGTCAACAAAAATAGAACTACTCATCATTTGTCTATATGATGTTAACTTTTGTTGGAAAAATCTCAACTGAATGGAATTTTAAGTATTCTCGAATAACCTTGATGTTAATATGGTAGTTGGTATTTGAAACATACAAGATTTTAACTTAAAACCTAAACTAAATCAAAGATGTTTCATCACTTTTGTGTATACATTTTGCTCATATTTACGTTCTTACATTACTTTCACTTCAATTTTGTTATTCGACCTCAGTTTCTATTTTGATTTAATTATTTTTATATATTAATTTAACCGTGCTGAGACTAGCCATCCTTTAAGGTGTCTACTCTAAAAAGAGTTATATAAATTACGTAGAAAATAACTTGGACATGAATCAAAGTCCTGAACATTTGCATTGCAGTAAAAACACTCCTGGAATGTGGCACCGTAGATGAAATTCCCCTCAAGGCAGCAACCATTTCGGAACTTAAATCCCTCTGTCTGGGACTGTTAGATAATGTCAATGACAAAAGTCTAGCGCTTTCGCACCAAAAGAAAACCAACAAGTGTGTTTTACTTTTCAATTCTCACCGCTACGAACTGTTGGTCATGGCCGTATATATTTTTACATTTCAGATTATTGGCCACCAAAATTTCTGAACTGGAGCAGCGAATACACGCATTAACAGGGAACAGTGATACCGGTGTGTCTTGTCTGTCTCCGTCGCAAATCCTGCTGAACGGTTACACTTCCGGAACTGTCGACCTTGATGTAAGCGAAGAACGGAAGCAAATCAAAATCTCCGCGCGATCCGAGTATACCGACAGTGGTGGAGGAGCAGGCTGCGAGGCAACAAGCTCCAATACATCCCAAGGCCTTCCGACGGAACTTCTATCGTCGGAATCCAATAAAAGTCTACCAAGTTGTTCGGAACTGGGTGACCGTGAATACGTTAACGAGTCGAGCTCTTCCGATTTCACATCCAATGAAGAAGAAACTGGCGGTATTCGATTAGTACCATACGTCAACGCAGAAAAAGACTGGCAATCATGCGACTCAAAACTTCCAGACTTACCGCCTGAAATAGCTGCACTCGTCGAACAGTTCATTGCTGAAATGGACAACAATGATGTGGCCGATAATTGAAACCGGAAGGAACCAGTTATCACTTCGCAGTATGGGAGGAGTTTTCACACAGACAGGCACATGCGTATTTTTTAGCACTTCTAGTCAAGCAGAAAGGTGCTGCCGCATTTGGCAATTGTCATCTCTTAGCCTTAAAAACGGATGCTCTAAACAACTCACTTTCTTGTCTACCGAATCAACAACGCGGCTAATTCATGTTGTAAGATAAAATAAAAACTTAAAGCGAGTACAGTCATGTTTTTCTATCCATCTTGGGTTACATTGGAAATTATATTTTATGAATCACCAAAATCCAACTTACATATTTGCAACTTGCCATGTCTAAGTGGGTTTTTACACCCACACTTAATTTATCTCGGCGAACTTCCCAACAGCTGATTGAGCTCGGCGAAGTTTTTAACAAATGTCAGCAATATATTTCGACGTACACTCAGCAAATATATCGATTTACCGTAGACCAGAAGTATTGACATTTCATTTGCCGAAGTTCTTGAAAATTCCACCGAAAACTTGTACTTGTGCTGAATTTATCAGCTGTTGAGTTCTCGGCAACAAAATCTAAGTGTGCCACAGTTTAAATTTCGAACTATTTTGTTGCGAAAAGAGAAAGTTTTGTGATAAAAATTCCATAGAAAATTTTTATTTGTTTAAATAGTTTTGTACCATAAAGAAAATATTCAAACTCCACTTTTGCTCTGAGATTAATTTCATATGGATTACCTTAATACATTTGTATGCAATTAGAGAATTTAATTTATTAAAAATGATATCATTAGTTTGTTTGTTAATAATCCAATCTACCTACGTTAAAAACTATAAATGTGAATATCAAATCCAAATTGCTCTACGGAATTGATACCAAATTGTGTCAGCGAAATGTGACAAAAAAATTGTACTTCAAACACTGATTCGTAAGAACATCGTTTATGACCAAATATACAGTTCCTATCAAAATTAAATAAAATTCATAAGGGAACTGCTCCATTATTCATCTCATTAAGCCGATATTCACGAAAAATGCACGGATTAAACACCAAATTTACATGAAATCATTGAACAAATAAACAAAATACGCTTACGTGCTCTTATAGAACCGTTCAGTATTGTATATTTAGTAAACTTAGCTAGATTTATCCTGAATTTTGTGAAACAAACCATTTTTCACAACGCTTCCATATCCATCCCAAAACTCAAATCACTGCTCAATTATTCATCTCACGACGCCCCCATATTCATCACACTGCAGTGCACTGTTAAACATGAATGAATCACATTATCATGAATGAACGTAGCCGCAGCCCGTCGTAGTACGTTACCTAGATATCCGCTGTAGTTGTTTACGTGCAATAATGGTAACCTAGGTAACCGCAGCAGTGCAGTCCCTTCAATTCAATTATGTCGGAATAATTCAACATTTTCGGTTTGATTTGTTCGTATTAACAGAAACCGATTTGGCAACTTTTGATTTTCTTCAAGGCAGTGAAAACAGATGAAAATACATACAGTTGAAATTTAGGAATTGTAGAAATTCATCTCAAATATTTCTGCTAATTCAAGCTGTTTTTTGGAAATTAAAATTTTTGGATTAAAATAAAAAATGGTCCGCTAGTGATGAGAAAAACTTTGGTTGGCTGCTGAACGAGTCCCGTTGTAGCCGTACAGAACAATGCGCGGATTTTGTTTTCTGAGGTAGATGATTGAAATAAATGAGTTTTTGAGTGCAGATGCCTGACTTTTAAATCAAATTTAGAGCTTTTAAGTGAGTTTTTGAGAATTCTACTTTATGAGAAATCTAAAGTGAACTAAGAAGAATCCATTCCATGAATTAGCACATCGATTTAGTTAGAAAATATGCGTTTTTTCTGTTTTCAATTGGGTTTTCATGTTGTATGAGATGGATATATGGGCTGAGATGAATAATGGAGCAGTTCCCCTATGAGAAATTGAATCGGGACAGTTTTTCATTTGTCCTTTTTTTGCTACCAGCATGAAAAGATTTTTTGCAGAATTTTACTGAGACAATTTCGTTACACAACATTTTTTATTTATTTCAAGGTGATTGGCTCATGAATTATTTGTTTTTGAAGTTGATGGCTGGCCAATTTTCAAAAAATCATAATTCCCATCAAAAAACTATCTTCTACAAATCAGTAGGAATGTTAGCAAAGATAACTTTTTCAGAAACTTAATTGAGTTTCTCCGTAAGCAAACATAGAAGCAACGAACCTGGCGAGAAATTACTCTGCGGCCTTTTGACGCACTACTTGCTACACCAGGCACCAGGCACCACTTGGGCACCAGAATTCACAGAAATGGTTAACTGGCTATAATCTTTTTAGGGCAAATTTTTCAGCTTTGGAGCAACTTTTTTTCGCTTTTGTCGACCAGTATAATATTTGATGTCTTTTTGTTGACACTTTGACAGGAGCTTTGAAACTTAACCCCCAAAATATCTGAATACATATATGTGGTGCTTTTTTAAAGAAACGGTAAACAAGGTCACGTGGGTTTTTTGCGCGATGACTGATCATTTTGACCAGCCAAAAGTGGATAACCTTCTCGATATAGGCGCCGCAGGTTTTTTAATCGTCGAGATCGGGAAAAAAGTCAGGTGATTCCCGTTACTTGAAAAATCTTCAGATTAAAAGAGAAAGCTATTTTTAAAAATAGCCAGATTTTATTAATTGGATCTACTTGGTTATCATGGAATCTCAGAATGGAAATATATAACTATACGATTCTTTGATTGACACATGCTATGTCAATAAACACATTTCCTATGTGTGTGCTATATAGAGAGAATTATATCACTTTGGTGTTACCTCTTTAGTTACTTTATTTATTATTGCTACCAAACCAGAACGTTAACCATTGGAATATAGCTAGCATCATGATTGTATCTGTTCATGATAAAAGGAATAAGATTGCAATCAGCAAAACTTGGGATAAGATTTTTTTTCACCTTTCACTACTTGCATTTTTTTTAGAAAATACAATATTCTGAATAGAATCAGTGCGAAAATTGGAAAAAAAACTAGAATAAATCAAATTCACAAAAACATGTCTTGCGTAAAAAGTACTCGATTCACGTGCTATATTTATCGACATATAATTAGATGAGTATCATTCTTGAACTCATACAGGGTACCACTTTTTCCCCTATCATATCGTGTCCAATTTGCTACCGCAAGTCTTCCAAAACTGCTAATAACTGCCTAAAACAGCGTTTGTAGAGTTTCACAACGTGCCCTCTACCAACCAGTATAAATTTTTTAGCACCACCAAAGCCGTCAGTAATCTTCTCGCTCATGATTTGCCAATTACATGGTTTAGGAAAATGTTCCATTTGAAAACGGCTATAAAAATGCTGCTAACCCGACCGACAGGTCTGCAGATTTTACATTTTTGGACATCGGCGCGGTCGTATGTAATTTTCGGTTTCCGAAGACGTTCAGTGCTAAATAATTCCTGTCATCTTGGGTTATTGAATTGGGAGGGGCATGTGATCAGTTTTTTTGTGCAATGCAGTGACAGAGTATGAGAATGTGAACACGAGTTCTAAGTGCATTTCGAGTGCCTTCAACTTATATAGAAAACAAACATACGTTAGTGAAATACCAAAAAAAAGCGCCACAATGGTGCATAATAGATTCGTAGTACAAACAACGATTCCGATTAACGGTCACGGTCGGGATAGTTCAACTCCAACCGCATTCAGACAACTGGGTGACCCGGTTCAGGTGAACGGCGGCGAGCCTAACCACAACACGACCAATGATGGAACTAACCCACCGGGAAATCGTCGCACGAGCATAATGGGCATGATGAGGTAAACGGATTGTACAGCGCTACCACTTGAATCTGTGACCACATAAAATGGAAATTTTTCCGACTAGCAGCGGTTTTATTAAATCATCATAATTACGTTGAGGTACTGCAGCACGAAAAAGTTATATTTAGTTGTTTTGGGTTTTATAACATAGCGGTTACAAAGTGTACTATCATTTCATAGCATAGACTATAAAATAAAGTTAGTATTCTATGCCACAGAAGTATTAACATCTAGCACTTGCATACATGAAGACTAGCTCCGAGGAATGCTCAAAACTGCCTGGACACTCGAAGTGTATGATTCAAGCATCAGCTAATACACATAACTTGAACAAGATTACCCCGACTTCCGTTTGAAGTGTCAGACGGTCAAGTATAAATAAATATCAACTAAGTATTCATTCAATGGCAATAAGGAAGTAATATAAAGTCATGCATACACAACTGCTAGGTTCAATTAGGTTTTTACCCTCCGAGTAAAAATCTCTTGAGTTGGTAACTGAGAATGTTTCTTATCGAATTCAACCTCGTTCCAAACAAACTCCACACGCTTCCGTTGAAGAAACGTTTTGGTTTTTTTTATGGCCGATAACGACAGCAAAAAGTAGGTTAACCAACACATAATCTACCATAAATTGGGAATAGCGCATCATTCGAATCGGACTTGTGTGTGTATGTCTGTAACTATAACCCTCTGTTTCTCAAAGATAGCCTAACTGATTTGCACTCTATTAAGAATGCCTAGAATGTGTGATTGCTTAGTTATTAACAAGACGTTAAAGTTTAAATAGCGTAAAAACTTAATGATGAAAATGTGTAACAACATTTAAACTCGATTTTTTCTGAGACTTCTTAAACGATTTCGATTAAACTCACAAAAAATAATCTTCTCATTTTTAATGTGGCGTAACTAACTTAGAACTTAGAATCCTTTTCAACGTAGGTTATTTTTCTGATTTTTGAAGTTGTTTTCAGAAATTTGCTGCATTTCTATTGAGTTACTACCTATTAAAATGTTTCTGAGTGATTTGAAGTTTAATTAAGAACCTGGCATGTGAAAGTGGCGATTGCAAGCTTTCAAGAATGTTTTACATCGATTTTATATTCTATTTCTGCTCTTTTTCCTTTTCTATTTTATGTTTCTCGCTGAAATAAACTATAATAGAAGGAAAAGATTATTTAACCCTTCAGCTTCACATAGATTTTTGGTGATAATGAACCAAATTTTATATTAAGCATTATCTTTCATGTGACTTTCTCCAATTTTTGGAAATGCTACCCGGGAATTTTAGGTTTAATTTGGGATCTAACTATAATTTGAGGGATTTTCAGATTAGTTTTGGATCGATTTGTAACTTTTTTTTTATAGTTGTTTAGCGACTAAGGCTTGCATCCGCAATAATTCGGACTCCCGAAAAATGTAATAAAGTACTCACAAAGCATTGTTTTACATCACTATTTATTTCATAACTATGGGGTATGGTATACAAATTCAGAGGTTCAAAACATCATTGTTCTCCATTGATGCAAAAATCTCGCACTGTGCGCTTCACACCATCATTTACATTTTGTACAGTCTCCTCGGTGATCTTGCTGGAAGCTCTGCAGATTTGATGAAAACGTTTGTCATCTGTGCAGTTTTTAGGGAGTTCAGCCATCTTTTTTGTCCTGAAATACTCTTCGGTATCATTTCTGACCATTGCAGTTTAATAAGCCAACCCTGGTGACATTTCGGGCCCTAGTTCGGACAAAAAAGTTCGAATTCCTCTCTAAAACCCATCTTCACCTCTCTATCCATAGAACTATTCGCACTCGACTAATATTTTTGTCACTCCTTAATTATCTTTCACTCAAACGTTCAGAAAACCTTTTCAACACACCGTGGACTGTGGTTTTGAGCAAATTAAGCTTTCTTGTGAGTTTACGAGATGAGGATTTTCGGTACGGTTGATCCGGTCGCGCAGGACTTTTTCGTTCGTCGACATTTCGAGGACTGTTCAAAGAATGTCAAAACAAGCCCTAGCTTTGTTTGAGTAAGAAGAGTCGCTCGTAGCTTGTATATTGCAAGAGTAACACTGATTTGAAGGTATCTGGATTAGGCCGTTACAAATTTTATTTTCATTTTAGGTCACCCCCCCCCCCCCCCCTTCAAAAATCTTGAATATTGGAAGGAGAAGAAAAAAAAAGCTCAAACCGTTTTGTTCATTTTATTGGTTTTCCGACAGCATTTAATTTAGCAACAAACAAGTCAGGTGACAGCGAGAGTGTCGTCGAAAGTCAAGCGAAATAAATAATAATAATAATGAAGTGTTATTTTTCAACATTTATTTGAGTGCAAGTTACAAAAGTTATAACTTGCACACAAACTTTGATCAAAGATATTTCTTTTTTTTTTCGTCTCGGTGTTATTCTTTGATAACCTTGGACATAAAAAGAATTCGAAATTTGTATCAGCCTTATTGCGAATACAAACCTTAATTGGCGATTCTTTGCTATTTTTGCTATTTCTAGCTTTTACAAATGTTTTTTTGACAGTCTAGGGTACTACTTCATATATTTTTCATCGTCAAAAATGCCAACAGAATTTTGTATTCATTTTCTAGTCTGAAAAGCGTTTTTGATTTGTATCATATTCTACTTGAATATTTTCTGACTTTTAATTCCAGATTTTTGTGCTTTCTGACATTTTGTAAAATTCGTTTGAAGCAAGTTTCGGCCTAATTCGGCATCGTTAACTTTCTCAGTTTTTCTAACTAACTTTTAAAGCGTAAATAGGTTTTTCTGTGACTTGAAAAGTTTGAAAATTACATTTTTCAAGTGCTTATTGCGTTTTGAAAATTTGTGAAATCAAAATATTAATTATACCACAAAGTTTAAAAATAACATAGACTTAAATAAGAGCGGCTAGAGTAGGAAACAGCCACCTCAAAACTTTACTTAAACTTTCGAGACGTGTTCGCATTTGCCTCGAGTTTAAGAAGGTAATTAATCTCTTAAATTTTAAACTACGTACGATTTGAATTATTCATGCAATCTTCTTGCTGTCAAAAAATAAATTGTGGTATATGTATTGACCTACTTTTCAATAAATTTCGTTTTGCACACACTCACTCACAGGGCTGTCATTCGCACACTCATTGCGCTCATTGTGTTAATTTTACGTCAAGGCACAACGAGAACGGTACCTACACATATTGACAACCAACAGGCACAAAGAGAAAGAGCGAAAACGAAATGACTATGAAAGATATCACCAAGTGAGAAATATTTCAAGAGAGGGAGAACGGAACAACACTTTGTGCTGCTTTTTGTGACACATTGCGTGAGAACAAAGAGCTTCAGTTTGAGTAGTTTGCGTTGCGTTGCGGGTAGAAAAAATAGCAGAGATAATGAACCTGGAAAGGACCATATACATTTTTGAGAATTTATTTAAACGCGATTCTCAATGGCGTGGACGTGTTTCTTAGAACATATTATGCACGTCCAGACATGTTTCTGTCCCGGTATTCATATACAATCGCTACATTCACTACTGATACCGTTCATTAGGGTGGTAATGACTTGTATGGAAAAAATTGTCCTTCGTCGCATTTATAAGTTCGTTCAGTCGAAAAGTGAAACTTTAACCGATCGATTTTTCCATATTTTGTTTTTGGATAACACCAGATCTCGATATTTAACGCATTTTTAAGACATTTGGCATTAGAATTTTTCGATATTCACAAATTTATGAACTATCTGTGCATTTTTTCATTGGTCACAAAATAATGCTTTCGTGTTTCCGAAGTCAGATTAAGCTTAAGTTTAGTATGGGAACTTTTTACAAAGGCGAAACTATTGAGCCCTACTTCTCAACGAATATTACCACCCTACTGTTCATGTACGAGACATATTGCAGTTATCTCCGGGAAGAAACCATTTTTAGTTTTAAAACAAAACCCATTGAGCGGCACTGAAAATTAGTTCCTAAATTATTTCAGTAGGAGTCAAATGAAGTGCAAAAACCAAAAAAAAAAAATAATACTATAATCGTTCGTTCGTCAAATCCGATAATCATTGCCCCAAGCAACACACAAAGTAAGACACAATGTGTGGTGTCGCACATTTTGGTTAATGCACAAAGTGTACTCATTCGCATCTTTTCAGTGCGAGAGAAATACAAAAGAGCGAATGGGGAGAAGAGAACACGAACGAAATATCGAGAGTGGCACGCACAGTTTGATGGCAAATGTGTTGTGTACAAATTTGTGTGGTTCTGTCTGCACTGAGGTGAATTTCAGCCCTGCTCACTCACAAAAAAGCGTATTTTCATAGTAAGCTAAAAATTTCCAAAATTGAGTTCGAAATATCTCAAAAACGAATGCATTTAGAGAACTTACTACCAAAAGCTTTACGATCTGAAATTACTATTCAAATAATACTGTATCATTTATTTTTTGTTTGTTTTTTTTTACACAGTTTGCTAAGCCAAATATTGATTTTTTTTTGCGAATTTCCATATCATTTGGCATGAAAACGCTTGTACTAGGGTTTGCAATATTCCCGGGAAATAATTTCCGAAAAGCCGGAATGAAAAACTTCATTTCTAGGGAATTACCGGATTCCGGGAAGAAAAACAATCTTAACAAATATGATATTTAAAATTAAGCCTATTACTAAAAGGTAACAAAGAATCGTTATAAGTTCATTACCATTCCACCTCAAAAACGAATTGAAACACAAAACTTATCCAAGTTTACATCAGAAACTCACGATCGATTTTTGTTGCAAATATTCACAGAAGAGGAGTTTTCGTGGTCTTCATGCCATCAAACAATCGCCTCAGATCCGGCGACAATTTTCTGGTAAGCCCAAATAATGTTATTCCTTTTGTAAAACCTTGCTTAGGTGCGCTGGTGTTTCAAATCACCGATTGCTACATATCTTTAGAAACTGGAGTGTCTAAAGCAGGTATTAGACGAAGCAAATATTTGCTATTTTTAGTACGGATTTCATCATGTGCAAATAAAATTCGTACTGAAAATAGCAAATATTTGCTTCGTCTAATGCCTGCTTAATTCCTTCAGTTTGTTGAAGCTTTCAGTTTGTTGAAGCTGAGTGTTAAGCAGGTATTACACGAAGCAAATATTTGCTATTTTTGGTACGGATTTTATTTTGTGCAAATAAAAATCGTACCAAAAATATCAAATATTCGCTTCGTCTAAAGCAGGTATTAGACGAAGCAAATATTTGCTGTTTTTCAATACAGATTTAATTTTGTGCAAATAAAAATCGTATCAAAAATAGCAAATATTTGCTTCGTCTAATACCTGCTTAATACCTGCTTTAGGCAGGCTTACACTATAGCAAATGTTTGCTCAAAACTATGCTCATTTTTTATCAAATATATTTGCTATGGCATTACACGATGCGAATTATTTTCAAAAAATAAACTCCGTATCAAATCTAGTTTTCATTGGCAAAACAATATTTCAATACCTTTTTGAAATTGGTATCACCATCGATGCAAGAGAAGAGGATTCCATGTAAGAATTTTGGTTGATTCCTTGGAACGTTATTTCGCCATTCGTCGGTTTTCTGTAAAATACCGAGACTAACCAGAAGGTAATTAAATAATCACTTCAATACAACACTGGTTTTTAAAAAATTCATCAATGAACAAAGGAAAAATCAAGCAACTCAGTAGTGACTAGCAAAAAACGACATTAGACGAAGTGAATAGTTTTCTTACTTTTCGTTAACTGAATAAGAGAGCAAATGTTTTTGACAAATGATTGATAGCAAATAATTACACGACAAACAAATATTGACCGTCATTTCAAGCAAATATGTGCTACAAATACTTTAGTGCAGCTACACAGTTTGACGACGGCAATTTAGTTTTGATAAGACATTTAATTTTATTGCACTATTGAATAGGAAAGTATAGTAAACTATGCGAAATTTTTCGAGGAGCTCGGGTATCTCCGGATCCTTGAAATCAATATTTCTGTTCCTGGGGTCTGGGAATCCCGGAAAATGGTATATCCCGGGAAATCGTATTAAATATTTCTCTTAACGGGTCCAAACGACCCTAAGAAACCTGCATAAAATATAAAAGGTTGAGGTTTCATGGAAAATTGAATAACTGGACATGTTGGATTTAACATAAGAAAAAACGATTTTTTTTTTTTCAAAAAAGTCATCGGGGCCAATTGAAAACATCATTTTCCAGAGCTGCCGCCGAACAAACGTTTGTTCGTTACACCATTTTTTAACATTTTGAGGGTGAGCTTAGACTTGATGCAATTTTAAGACACCCTACTGCGCATGCCTTGAGTATCAATTTGAGCGCTGTTAATTTAGTTGTGGTCCCCGTGGCTCTGTGGTTAGCGATGTCGGTCGGCTAGCTCTTCCACACGGTTGTGATATCGGGTTCGATTCCCGATCGAGTCGACGATCTTTTCGAGCTGGAAATTTCCTCGACTCAGCACTGGGGCACGGTGTATCGTTGTACTTATCCTACACATGCAAAATGTGCCAAAAAAAAACAATATCGATAACAAATTCTCTCAACTAATCTAATTGATCGAGACCGCTATTAGCCCCAAGGCTAAGCGTGCGATATTGTTGTTATTTAGTTTAAACTAAGATTTTCACAGTATCGTATAGTTAAAAAAAATCACGAGGGTTGTATGCAAAGCCACGACCGCAACGTTGACGTAGAACTACACAAGTTTCACCAGTCAAAGCGCGTGCAGTTTAAAATAACATTTTACTTTTCATTCCAGCGCAAAACAAGAAAATATTAAATCTTCAATAATTTGTTTGTTGTCCTTATTGTTGTTGTTCAATTTCATATCGATATACTGTTGATCGCATCTGCGTGCTACCCCGACAGTGGAGACTAGGGCATTTTTTTGATAGCACAGTTGAAAGCTGGTTTCACACTGAAAATTTGACGGCCCATATACTTTGAAAGCCAGCTTTCCAAAACGTTTGTGTGTTGTCAAAACACGCCAACTTTTCATTAGAGGAAGTGCCAACTAATGTACTTACTACTGATGCTGCTCGCTACTGCACAAAGGCAGCTTTTACTAGTGGAAGTGCCGCTGCACCAGCTGGCCCCAATATCGCTGCTTATCCCACTGCTGCTGCTGATGTTATTCGCTGTCACAGCTGCTGCTGTTAATAAGGATTGTTGTAGTCGCTGTCTAGAACTAACATGAGCGGTTTCGGCTGGAACAGGCTCTTGTATAGGCCGAATAGCACATTTCAAATTCCTAGGTCTATAATTCTGTCGATAGTTCTTGTGAAAGCAATCATATAATGACCATCAGAGGTCAAATTGTGCGTTCTGATTAGACTTGACAATTTTCAATAGTGCAATAGTTCGAATAATAAAATTACAAATTTTCTACATTTGGGAAGAACATTGAAAAATTTTCAATTCAAGAACGAAGGAAATCCATCGAAAACTAACCGATTTATTAGCATTTGAAATTGGACATATTTTTCATTTTTTCCGGTTTTAGATTTTCATTTTACATCTCTATGTAGCCGAACTTCCTGAGAAACGTAGTTCTATGTCAAAAACCTAACTTGAATTATATAAAAGAAAACCACAATCCCGATTCACCATATTATTAGGGTAGTTGTCCCATTATTCATCCATTAAGCCGATATTGACGAAAAATGCAAGGTCGTGCGTCTTGAACTCTTCTACAGATCAGACGTTTTTTCGGTTGCTTGTGGACTGGTCTTTGACTGCCTATAGCTTCAAAGTTTGTGTTTTGTCAGTGTGTCTTTTAAAGACTACCTGAAAGTTATTTCCCATCAGTCTTTCTCAAGGCTACCTACTTTTGAATTTAACATTTGTTTTAACTTTTTTCGTATCACCTGAAATGGAAGGACGAAAAAAGAAACGTTCAAGGTCGTATTGAAAGGTCTCACCAACGATCAAACCGTTGATGAGATCAAACTTACTTTAACAGAATTACTTGGCATAGCCCCTACCCAAGTAATTCTAATGAAACAAAAATCACGAGGCGATAACAGTCAGAGAACTGGAATTTCCCTTGTTAATTATTTAATTCATTTTAACCGCAATGAGGTTAACAACTTAAAATTTTTTGAAAAAGCACATGCTTTTTTGTATAATGTGCGTGTAAAGTGGGAAATTAATAGGAAGTATGGCGGAGGTGAAAAGCATATCACCCAATGCCGTACTTGCCAACGTTATGGCCATGGTTCCAAATTCTGTAACATGGACCAAAAATGTCTTAATTGTGGAGACTCTTCTCACAAAAAGGACACATGTCCTGTGAAAGAGAGTAAAAATTTTCGCTGTGCGAATTGTAACGGCAACCATATGTCAAATTTTTATCAATGCCCAGTCCGTTTAGCAATTGTTAAGGCAAGGCAAGGTAAACAAAATTCAATTTCTCAACTAAAACCAACTTCAAAACAAAATTCTCCAAGCGTACCAGTGACGCATAGTTTACCTACTCCTTTGCATACCCGTTTAACTTATGCACAGGTTACAGGTAGTTCGAACATTATACCGCCTAGTGTTGGTTGTTCGAAAATGACCGTTAATATGGGTAAGCAAAACACGCTAGAAAATAATTGTACACCCATTACTCCAGCTAATATTGCTGTCGAAAATATTTTTTCTAATGTCAACTGCCTGGGGCCTATTACGGCAGGTAAACTTTTTTTTTTGCAACAGGCAATGTTCGATCTTATGAACGCCATGTTGAGGGCAAAATCAATGTTTGAAGCCATTCAAATAGGCACAAATTTTACTATTAAAATTGTTTCTAATTTAAAATTTAGCAATGATTTTAAATAAAACAATTAAAATATTAAATTGGAATGCTCGCTCATTGAAGGCCAATGAGAATGAGCTTTTTAATTTTTTAACAGTAAATAATGTGCATATTGCAATTATTACTGAAACATTTTTGAAACCTAACATAAAATTAAAATATGATCCCAATTACGTGGTTCATAGATATGATAGGATTCAGGGTTCCGGCGGTGGAATTGCAATTGTTATTCATCGCCGAATCAAACATCGTGCTCTTCCCCATCTTGAGACGAAAGTTATTGAATCTTTGGGAATTGAAGTTCAAACTGAACTTGGGATTTTATTTATTGCCGCAGCATATTTACCATTTCAATGCACACGCGAGCACAAAAATTATTTTAAAGGTGATTTACAAAAACTCACCAGAAATCGTTCGAAATTTTTTATAATCGGCGATTTTAACGCTTAACATCGTTTATGGAATAATTCTCAAAGTAATTCCAATGGCAAAATTTTATTCAATGATTGTTCTTCAGGATACTATTCTATTTTGTCTCCGAATAGTCCTACATGCTTTTCTTTTGTAAGAAACCCTTCAACAATTGATTTGGTGCTAACAGATCAAAGTCATGTATGTAGTGATTTGATCACACATGCTGGCTTTGATTCTGACCATCTTCCAATAACTTTTTCTTTATCACATGAATCAGTTTTAAACCCTATGAGCTCTGTTTTTAATTATAACAAGGCTAATTGGGAAAGATACAAAACTCATATTGAGAATAATTTCAATAATGAGCTTGATTTGCAAAACGAAGTGAATATTGATTCCGCTTTGGAAGCATTAAAATGTGCAATTGTTGATGCCAGGAATTATTCTGTTCCAAAGGCTCAAGCGAAATTTGATTCACCAATAATTGACGAAAATCTTCAACTTCTAACTCGTTTGAAAAATGTCCGCAGACGTCAATATCAACGTTCTCGTGACCCTGTTTTTAAAACTATTTATAAAGATTTACAGAAAGAGGTTAAACATAGATTTACTTTTCTGAGAAATGAAAATTTTGAGACTAAAGTTGAAAAATTGAAACCATATTCAAAACCTTCTTGGAAGCTGTCGAAGATTCTTAAGAAACCTTCAAAGCCTATTCCAGTTTTGAAAGATGGTGAACGTTTTCTTGTATCCAATGAACAAAAGGCTCGAAGACTGGCTCGGCAGTTTGAGAGTGTTCATAACTCAAATTTGAATTTTGTGAGTCCAATTGAAAATGAAGTCACACGTCAATTTGATTTAATTTCTTCCCAGAATTTTTTACCTGCAGAAATAATTGAAACTAACTTGAATGAGATTAAATCAATTATTAAAAATTTCAAAAATATGAAAGCACCTTGTGACGATGGAATCTTTAATATACTAATCAAACATCTCCCTGAGAGCACAATGGAATTTTTAGTGAAAATTTTCAATTGCTGCTTCAAAATTGCATATTTTCCCAAATTATGGAAAAATGCAAATATTACTCCAATATTAAAACCGGATAAGAACCCAGCTGAAGTTTCAAGTTATCGACCAATCAGTTTGCTTTCTCCAATAAGTAAACTGTTTGAGAGAATTATTCTTAACAGAATAATGTCACACATCAACGAAAATTCAATTTTTGCAAATGAACAGTTTGGATTTCGCCATGGGCATTCCACAACTCATCAATTGCTCAGAGTTACTAATATGATACGAGCTAACAAATCTGAAGGTTATTCCACTGGAGCTGCTTTTTTAGACATTGAAAAAGCATTCGACAGTGTTTGGCATAAAGGTTTGATTGCGAAATTGCAAACTTTTAATTTTCCAATTTTCCTAATCAAAATTTTGAAAAATTATCTTACTGATCGAACTCTGCAGGTTGTCTATCAGAATTCAAAATCTGATAGATTTCCTGTCAGAGCAGTTGTGCCTCAAGGTTCTGTCTTGGGCCCAGTCCTGTATAACATATTCACTTCAAATCTTCCTGATTTGCCCCCAGGATGCACAAAGTCATTGTTCTGCGATGACACAAGCATTTCCGTAAAAGGAAAAAGCCTTCGTGTCATATGCAGTCGATTGCAGAAAAGTTTAGATATTTTTTCTTCCTACTTGCAAAAGTGGAAAATCTCTCCCAATGCTTCTAAAACTCAAATGATAATTTTTCCGCATAAGCCTAGGGCTTCTTTCCTAAAGCCAAACAATAATCACGTTGTCGAAATGAATGGGGTTATTTTAAGTTGGTCTGACAAGGTTAAGTACTTGGGACTAATTTATGAAAAAAAACTTATTTTCAAAGAGCACATTGAGAGTAAACAAGCCAAGTGCATCAAATATACGAGATGTTTATATCCTCTCATTAACAGGAATTCTAAACTTTGTTTAAATAACAAACTTTTGATTTACAAACAAATTTTTAGACCAGCAATGCTTTATGCTGTACCGATCTGGTCAAGTTGCTGTTCAACAAGGAAGAAAACGCTCCAAAGGATTCAGAATAAAATTCTGAAATGATTTTGAAGCGTCCTCCTTGGTTTGGTACACTCGAATTACATAGACTTACTGGTGTTGAACCATTAGAAGCTATGTCAAATAAAATTATTAACAATTTTCGACAAAAATCGTTGCAATCCTCAATTGCTACGATAAGCTCTCTTTATAGCCCATAAGTTAGCAATTAAGTTAGTTGTGAGTTTACTTCCCCTTTTCTGACAAGTAGGTTTAAATCCCTACGAATGATAAGTCCTAATTGCGAAAGCAAACAAATCCTAACAATTAAAATTACAAATTTCTAACAGTGTTGAGAAGTCACCATTTGTGATTGGACACACATACTCATTATTTACTAATATTTATCATAAATACTTAAGCTACTAACAAATCCCCCCCTTTCATTCCGTCCCGAACGCTCGGCAATAACGGACGCATTAAGTGATTGTCTCGCTATAAAACCGATATTGTGTAGAAAAAATCGAAAAAGGCATTGCTTACCCGGTCGCGTTTCAAAGAGTGCGAAGTGCGGTGTGAAGATAATCTGATAATCCGCAGTGAAGGTCATCCTGCTATTGTGCTTGAGTGGTGTCGCTGCGCAGCTGCCCGTTCCAGCACCGAAAGACTCGGTGATTGTTCTATTGAAGACAACAAAGAAGAAGAGGTACGTGTTTCTTTGCCACTGTACTGTTGCGCTAGTTTGAGCGCAATGGAAGTGGATCCCTTAGCCCCCGATCCCCCGTCTCCGAACCCACCCGACCCTGTCCTTCCTGTTCAGTCTCCGTCTGTCCCTGCTTTAATCAATCCTCGTCCCAGGCTTTACCCAGACGGATCAACGGGTCCACTGGTCCTTTACATGAGGCCCAAACCAGGAGGTAAATCGCTTAACACGTTGCAAATCGCGAAGGATCTGACGTCACGATACAAGGCCGTGACTGAAATATCAAAAGTCAGACCAAACAAGCTCCGTGTTGTGGTGAATGATCTGGATCAGGTCAACGATATAGCTTGCTCCGAGCTCTTCACACGCGAGTATCGCGTGTATGTACCCGCACGAGACGTGGAGATCGACGGTGTGATAACCGATTCGAGTCTGTCTGTCGAGTGTATCCTGAGTGCAACCGGTTGCTTCAAGAATTCCAATACTGAGGCGAAGATATTGGACTGTAAGCAATTACGGTCTATGTCGCTCGTCAGCGGTAAAAAAGTATACACTCCGTCAGACTCGTTTCGCGTTACGTTTGCCGGTTCTGCTCTCCCTAGCCACGTCTCGATTAACTGGGTTCGTCTGCCTGTGCGTCTGTATGTGCCCCGTGTTATGAATTGCACCAATTGCAAGCAGTTAGGTCATACAGCTGCCTACTGCTGCAATAAGGCACGGTGTGGCAAGTGTGGGGAGACTCATGCGGAAGATTCTTGCAGCGTAAACGCTGAAAAGTGTATTCACTGCGGGGAAAATCTGCATGAGCTTTCCACATGCCCGGTGTACATACAACGCGAGATAAAATTAAACGGTCTATTAAGGAGCGCTCAAAGCGTTCTTACGCTGAAATTCTTAAGAAGACCGTGACCACTTCTACCATAACATCGAACCCCTTTGATCTGCTGTCTTCGGATGAAACGGACTCTGACGATCCACCAGCAGAAACGTCCTACGCCAATCCTGGAGAATCTAGAAAGAGGAAAAATATTTCCTCTCCTAAGCCTCCCAGGAAAGGCCCTAAGGTTTCTCAAGATAGAATGAATAATACGAACAAATCAAAAAGTGCTGCGGAAAAGCCGAAGCAAACTCCTCCTGGGCTTGCAAATTTAAAGTCTCAGAAGGAGTTCCCAGCACTTCCTGGAACATCTAAAACCCCAGTTGTTCCTTTTGCACATCCAGTTGATAAATCAAATGCTGGACTGGTCAATTTTTCTGACATTGTGGACTGGATTTTTGAAACTTTCAATATACCCGATCCAATTAAAATTTTTCTCACAGCATTTCTCCCAACAGTTAGAACATTTTTGAAGCAGCTGACTGCCCAATGGCCCCTCCTTGCAGCGATTGTATCCTTCGATGCCTAATTCAACTGCGTATATGAAGGATTCTATCTCTGTCTTACAGTGGAATTGTAGAAGTATTTTACCAAAAATGGATTCATTTAAAGTTTTGATAAATAAAAACAAATGCGATGCATTTTCCCTTTGTGAAACTTGGCTTACTTCAAATATTGATCTCAACTTCCATGATTTTAATATTATTCGCCTTGATCGAGACACCCCATATGGAGGAGTACTTTTAGGGATTAAAAAGTGCTATTCTTTCTATCGTATTAACCTCCCCTCGATTCCAGGCATCGAAGTTGTCGCATGTCAAATGACAATACAAGGTAAAGAGCTTTGTATTGCCTCAATATATATTCCTCCCAGAGCACAGATTGGGCAACGGTTGCTCTTTGATTTAATAGAACTTCTTCCCTCGCCACGTTTGATTTTGAGAGACTTCAACTCTCATGGCGTGGCTTGGGGTTCCCCTTACAATGATAACCGCTCCTCTTTAATCTATAACCTTTGCGATGACTTCGACATGACTATTTTGAACAACGGTGAAATGACACGTATCCCGAAACCTCCAGCGCGCCCAAGCGCTTTGGATCTCTCCCTATGTTCGACGTCGCTACGGTTAGATTGCACATAGAAGGTAATCCTCGATCCTCACGGTAGCGACCATTTGCCTATTCTTATTTCAATTACTAACGGGTCAACTCGCATGCGACCAATTGACATTCCGTATGACCTCACACGGAATGTCGATTGGAAGTTATACGAGGGAATGATTTCAAAAGCGGTCGAGTCGATTCAACATCATCCACCACTTGAAGAATACAACCTCCTCGCGGGCTTGATTCTCGACGCCGCGTTGCAAGCCCAAACGAAGAAATATCCCGGCGTAACGATCAAAGAACGGCCTCCCACTCCGTGGTGGGACCAAGAGTGCTCCGATGTCTACACGCAAAGATCCGAGGCGTTTTTGGCCTTCCAGAAGGGAGGTATACCTGGTGACTATTTACGGTATTCGGAGCTTGACACCAAGCTTAAAAGCTTGACTAAAGCAAAGAAACGCGGATATTGGCGTCGGTTCGTGAACGAGACGTCGAGGGAGACATCGATGAACACTCTTTGGAACACAGCCCGAAGAATGCGGAATCGCGTAACGGTCAACGAAAGCGAGGAGTCTTCAAGTCGGTGGATATTTGATTTTGCCAGGAAAGTATGTCGGACTCTGTTCCTGAGCAAAACATTGTTCGCGATGCGTCTCCGGGCCACGACGCGATAGAATCACCTTTTACGATGGCAGAATTTTCGGTTGCCCTCCTGCCCTGTAACAATAACGCGCCTGGGTTAGATAGAATCAAATTCAACTTGTTGAAGAATCTACCCGGCAATGCCAAGAGGCGCTTGTTGAACTTGTTCAATAAGTTCCTGGAGCAAAACATTGTACCGCAGGATTGGAGGCAAGTGAAGGTGATCGCCATCCAAAAACCAGGGAAACCAGCTCCTGATCACAACTCTTATAGGCCGATTGCAATGCTATCCTGTATCCGGAAGTTGATGGAAAAAATGATACTCCGTCGTTTAGATCATTGGGTCGAATCAAATGGTCTACTATCAGATACTCAGTTTGGCTTCCGCCGTGCCAAAGGGACGAATGATTGTCTTGCGTTGCTTTCAACTGATATTCAGCTGGCGTATGCCCGCAAAGAACAAATGGCGTCAGCATTCTTGGACATTAAGGGGGCTTTTGATTCCGTTTCTATTGACATTCTTTCGGGTAAACTTCACCGACAAGGATTTTCTCCAATTTTGAACAATTTTTTGCACAATTTGTTGTCCGAAAAGCACATGCATTTTACGCACGGCGATTTGGCAACTTTTCGAATTAGCTACATGGATCTTCCCCAGGGCTCATGTTTAAGTCCCCTTCTTTACAATTTTTATGTAAATGACATCGACGTATGTCTGGCAAATTCATGCACGATAAGACAACTTGCAGACGACAGTGTAATCTCTGTTACAGGGGCCAAAGCTGCCGATTTGCAAGGACCATTGCAAGATACCTTGGACAATTTGTCTGCTTGGGCTTTACAGCTAGGTATCGAATTCTCTCCGGAGGAGACTGAGATAGTAGTTTTTTCTAGGAAGCATGAATCTGCTCAGCTTCAAACACAATTAATGGGTAAAACGATTTCTCAGGTTTTGGTACACAAATATCTTGGTATTTGGTTCGACTCTAAAGGCACCTGGGGTTGTCACGTTAGGTACCTGATGAAAAAATGTCAACAACGAGTGAATTTTCTTCGTACAATAACCGGACAATGGTGGGGAGCCCATCCAGGAGACCTTATAAGGCTTTACCAAACAACGATATTGTCTGTAATTGAATACGGGTGTTTCTGCTTCCGCTCCGCAGCAAACACACATTTGATCAAACTAGAGCGAATACAATATCGTTGTTTGCGTATCGCCTTGGGTTGCATGCAATCGACCCATACGATGAGTTTGGTGGTCTTAGCTGGAGTACTACCATTGAAAACCCGCTTTTGGAGCCTGTCTTCTCGTATTCTTATTAAATGTGAGGTCTTGAACCGTCCTGTGATTGATAATTTTGAAAGGTTAATCGAACTCAATTCTCAAACCCGTTTTATGACATTATATTTCAATCACATGTCCCAAAATATTAACCCTTCTTCGAATATTCCAAATCGTGTCAACTTATCAAATACTTCTGATTCTACTGTGTTTTTCGATACATCCATGATAGGAGAAACTCGTGGAATCCCGGATCATTTACGCGTGCAGCAGATCCCCAAAATTTTTTCTAATAAATATCGAAATATCAACTGCGACAATATGTTCTTCACTGACGGATCACTTCTCGATGGGTCCACTGGCTTCGGTATCTTCAATAAAAATTTAACCGTCTCCCATAAGCTCGATAATCCTGCTTCTGTTTACGTCGCAGAATTAGCTGCAATTCAGTACACCCTAGGGATTATCGAAAAAATGCCCACGGACCATTATTTCATCTTTACGGACAGTCTCAGTTCCATTGAGGCTCTCCGATCGATGAAAGATGTTT
The DNA here is from genome assembly GCF_029784165.1 of Wyeomyia smithii. NCBI lineage: Eukaryota > Metazoa > Arthropoda > Insecta > Diptera > Culicidae > Wyeomyia > Wyeomyia smithii. Next base: position 218,127,220 of record NC_073696.1, on the reverse strand, counting down.
AGCACTCTCCGTATTTCCTGGGGAAAATACGGGAACATCTGAGTGCTTTATCCGAAAAATCGTATCAGATTACCTTAGCGTGGGTCCCTTCTCACGCTCGATACCGGGTAATGAGAAAGTGGACTCTTTGGCTAAGGTGGGCGTAACAAACGGTGAAATTTATGAAAGACCAATTGCTTACAATGAATTTTTCGGATTTGTACGTCAGAATACGATCATCAGTTGGCAAAATTCTTGGACTAGAGGGGAACTGGGAAGGTGGTTACATTCCATTATCCCCAAGGTATCGACGAGCCCGTGTTTCAAGGGGCTGGATGAACAACAGTGAACAACAACAACGAACCATAACCAGCAACTGAACCCCGCACAATACTTCCAGGACCCGAGGATTACAAGCCCCTGTCCCAGCTCATAACATCGTGGCTTAGCAGAACAAATCCATACATGCTGCATATTCATGGCCATTCGACGATCATCAGACGACCATTCAACTACAAAACAATAATTGAAAAATATATGCTAGTTTTAGGATAGACTTAATTTCAGCTCGTAGTCGGCAGCGGGCATAAAAAAATTGCTTAAAGATTTTAAGTCATCAGATATAATTGGCGCCGTTAAACATTGAATTGTATTTGTGCCGTGTCAAATAAACGATAGGTGAAGAAAAAAAAAAAATCCCCCCCTTTAAAAAAAAATCGAAGAATGCACGGATTAAACACTAAATCTTCACGAAATCATTGAACAAATTAAAAAATTCGCTGACGTGCTCTCAGAGAATCGCACAGCCTTGTATATTTAGTAAACTTAGCTAGATTTATCCTAAATTCTGTAAAACAAAACATTTTTCACAACGCTTCCATATCCATCTCAAAACTTAAATCATTGCTCAATTATTCATCTCACGACGTCCCCATATTCATCACACTGTTAATCATGAATGAATCACATTATCATGAATGAACGTAACCGCAGACCGTCGTAGTAGGTTACCTAGGTATCCACTGTAGTTGTTTACGTGTAAAATTGGTAACCTAGGTAATCACTGCAGTGCTGTAGATTTATGTCAATTATGTCGGAATAATTCAACATTTCCAGTATGATTTTTTCGTTTTAAGACAAACTGATTTGGCAACTTTTGATTTACTTCAACGCGGTGAAAACAGATGAAAATACATACAGTTGAAGTTTAAGATTTGTAAAAATTCATCTTATATATATTTCTGCTAATTAAAGCTTGATTTTGGAAATTTGAGGTGAACATTTTGAAAATTAAAGTATTCTTAGTGTAGTGAGTGATTTTGCTTAGTGAATTAAATAAAAAGTGGTCCGCTAGTGATGAAAAAACATTCATTGGGTGCTGAACGAGTCCCGTTGTAGCGGTATAGAGCAATGCACGGATTTTGTTTGTGAGGTAGATGATTAAAATATCCGAGGTCGGATATCCGGATATTTTAATTCGGATAGTCGCAGCACTAGATTTTAAACCAAAACAATTCGTCCAATATCAAGTAAACACTACACACAATAAATTAACAAAAATGTATTCCACACATGTAGTTATCGCAAACGTACTAGGTTCTAACATCTTATCGCTTAGTACAGTATTGCGAATTTCCTAATCATTTCTGAAGCGGCAACCCAATTTATTAGACCTTCCCAAAAATGCATAAATGACGACATTCCTTTTTCAGCAGTTATCAACCATTTATACCTGATAGCGAAAGTGTCGAGCCCCACGAACATCGCGAAACTGCACTCCAACTTTACAATTGATTACCAATTTTGAGTATTGGGTATTTCATTACTCGTGAATTCTCTTTTGATGGCGAACAGAGTAGTTGATGTTATTTTGTGGTGATATATAATTGTTAATTTACGTGTGAAATAGTGCAGTGATTCACGGTAGATATATTCTAACGTGTGTCGGTAGTGAATCTACAAAAGGCTAAGTACAAGAACAGTTGCTTTAAGCAGCAAGTTCGCGTTAAAGTTTGTTAAAATAAAATCCCCCCCGACGCTTTCAAAGCAGCGGTGGTGGCGATCATTTTTTTTTGCCTCTGTCTCTTGTTTCTCTGCATGTCTATTGGTATGGCGTCCCGTGTTAACGTGTGTTGTGTGCGATGATTTGCTCTGGCTGTGGTACGGCAATTGTCCTATCGGATTTGCCGTTGAAATGTGTGGGCTTCAACTGTGCACGTTTGTTTCACTACAAGTGTACTGGACTCACCAAGGCAACGGCAAAGATAGTTACAGATAATGATAATCTTTGCTTCAAGTGTGACGAATGTTTATCAAACCAGTGTTGTGGTGGGCAACATTTGATACCGGACATCAAGCGTATTGGAGAAGAGATGAAGAAATTATCTTCTCTCTCTGATTCGGTCATTGAAATGCGGGATCAAATATCGGCCCAGATAAACAGCGCGTTGAATTTCGGTATGGAACAGTTGAGATTAAAAAAAATGTAAATGAATCTCTTGAAAAATTATTTTGTGAGAAATTTGATAAATTGAACAATTCGGTTTTGGAATTAAATACGCGTCAAAATAAAGCTGCAATTAATGATTCCCGCGCGCGGAATGGGACGGTTCCTTCTGAATCGGACCAAATCGGCAAGAAGCGTAGAGTTGATGACGATAATAGTGATGATGTTTTTGATGACGGCGTGACTTTTGCGCAAGTCGTGAAGGGTCGCCGTAAAAGTATTAAAACGAGTATTAGTAATAATAATAATATAAATGATGGTTCTAAGCCCGTTAAACATAAGACTCGTCCGGTCATTGTGATCAAACCGAAAGAGTCCAAACAAGCTTGCGAGAAAACTCGGAAGTTTTTGAAAACAAAATTAGATCCAAAAACACACAAAGTGAGTAATTTTAGGAACGGTAAAGATGGTTCCTTTATTGTTGAATGCGCTGTTGGCGAAAATATTGATAAGTTGAAAAATGGCATTGAAAGCAATCTGGGTGAAAACTACAGTGCTGTTGTTCCCACGTCGGTGCCGAGATTGAAAATAGTGGGCATGAGCGAGAATCTTTCTCCTGATGTTTTCATTGACTTTTTAAAGAGTCAAAATGAAGGTATCAAAATTATGATGTAAAAGTAATAAACTCGTATGAAAATCCACGCTTTCGGTATAACAAGTATAGCGCGGTAATAGAGGTTGATTTGGAAACGTATAACAGCTTGTTATCTGCTAAGCAAGTAAATGTAGAATTTGATCGGTGCTTAGTATTTCCCGCGGTAAATGTTTTGAGATGCTCCAAATGTGGAGAATTTGGGCACAAGGTGTAGCCTAAAATACGAAACATCTGAATGCACGTTTACTGTTTTGAAATGCGTTTATTGTTTAAAGACGAATAAAGAGCGTAACACGAATTTGGACGTCAACCATGCCGCATTTAGTTCAGAATGCTCGATATATAAAAGTTTATTCAATCAAAAGAAAAGCAGCTTGTGTTTCAATAAATAGCAAACAAGTTCCAAGAAGAATGTGAATAAGTTCGAATTTTTGTATTTGAATATTGCGGGGTTGACAACAAACTACGTTGCATTACGTCAGATTGTTGAAGATAAACGTCCACTTTTAGTGTTCTTATCAGAGACTCATATTGTCGATATTGAAGCATATGATCAATATAGTATTCCGGGATATAATGTGGCTGCTTGTTTATCACATTCTAGACAAACTGGCGGTGTTGCTATTTATGTCAGAGAATCAGTTCAATTCGAGCTTTGCCGAAACGAAGCGAAGGATGGCAATTGGTTCTTGGGCATAACAGTAGTACGTGGTATGAAGGTGGGTAATTTTGGTGTTTTGTATCATTCTCCCAATGCTAGTGATCACCGTTTCCTTGAAATATTGGAAAATTGGCTTGATGAATTTCTCGATTATAGTAAACTGAATATATTGACTGGCGATTTCAAAATCAACTGGCGAGATAATACAAATTCGAATTATTTGAAGCGTTTAGTAGAATCTTTCAATTTAAAACAAAGCGTTAATGAATTTACACGTATTTCCCAGCGCAGTAGAACTTTGATCGATCATGTTTATTCCAATTTGGATTCCATTTGTTTAGTAACGGATTCTGATATGAAAATAACCGATAATGAGACATTAGTAATCACTGTATTAGACAACTTGAGTGAGAATAATGATTTTAAAAAATTTAAATGCTGGAGAAAATATTCGAAACAGGCTGTTTCGAATCTTGTTGAAAGAAGCTTGGATTTTCCAATCGCGTCCGGTAATTTAGATGATTCTGCTGTTCTGAACGCGAACAGCTGGTACAATTTGGATCTTTTGCGTCTTAAGCGCAAGAGGGATAAATTGTACAAAAAGTTTTGTAGATCAAATAGTCAGAGTCATTGGAATGAGTACACAATCGCGCGTAATAAATATTCACAAGCGTTAAAAGAGACGCGTTGTGAATATATCCAGAGAAAGATTACTCAGCATCAAAACAACAGCAAAGAGTTATGGAAAATTTTGAAATCTTTATTAAAACCTAGTAATTGTAAACCGCGGTCCATAACTTTTGATGGCACATTAGAACAAACAGAACAAATAATTGCTAGTAAGTTTAATGATTATTTTATCAATAGTGTTTCATTGATCAATCAATCAATTGAACTGGTCGATGAACCGGATGAAATAAAACAGCCGACTAACGTTAATAGTAGATTTGATGGTTTCACCCAATCACAATGGATGACCTTAAAAATATTTGTTTTTCATTAGGTAAAACGGCTGGCGTAGACAATGTAAATGCTAGGGTTATTCAAGATTGCTTCAATGTTATTGGTCACACTCTGCTGAACCTTATTAATGAATCATTGCTAGTGTGGAAAGAATCGTTGGTTGTTCCGATTCAAAAGGTTGCTGGAACGATTAAAGCCGAAGAGCTTCGTCCCATCAATATGTTACACACGTTAGAAAAGATATTGGAACTTGTTGTTTAAGGTCAGCTGTTAGAATATTTAAATAGTAACTCGTTATTAATTCCGGAACAATCTGGCTACCGGGAAGGCCATTCGTGTGAAACCGCGTTGAATTTAGTTCTTGCAAAATGGAAAGATAACTTAGAAAATAAAGACACAATAGTTGCTGTATTTTTGGATCTGAAACGCACTTTTGAAACAATTTCTAGGCCCTTATTGTTGAACACAATCAAGCGCTTTGGAATTTCGAGTACTGCATTCAGATGGTTTGGAAGCTATTTGTCTGACAGAACTCAACGGACTGTTTTTAATGATTCTGTATCTGGTCCCGTGGAGAATGATCTTGGAGTTCCACAGGGAAGTGTATTAGGGCCCCTTTTGTTTATTATGTATATAAATGACATGCGGCGAGTTTTACGTTTTTGTGACATAAATAGTTTTGCCGATGAAACCGTGTTGTTCATTGCAGCTAAAAATTTAAAAAAAGCTGTTTCACACTTGAATGAAGATTTACGTTCTCTAAGCAGATGACTGAAGTATGAGCAATTGAAATTGAATATTGATAAAACTAAATTTATGATTTTCTCGCGCACCGTGGTAAATGACGATGTCTCTGTTATAATAGATGATGAGACAATTGGTCGCGTTCGGGAGATTAAATATCTTGGCGTGATTATTGATGACAACCTAAAATTCAACGTTCACATTGAGAATGTCATCAAGAAAATTGCCAAGAAGTATGGAATATTTTGCCGTTTGAAAAACGAATTAACAATTAGTAGTAAAATACAGCTATACAAGTCAATCATCTCGCCCCATTTGGATTTTTGCCCTACCTTTTTGTATTTGGCCAATAACACACAATTATTGAGGTTACAGCGTTTGCAGAATAGAATAATGCGTTTGATTTTAAAGTGTGATAGATTAACTTCCTCTGCTTTTATGTTGGACGCTTTGCAATGGTAATCCGTGAAGCAACGAATTGTTTATTTGTCTGTGGTGTTCATTTTTAAAATAAATAATGGTTTGCTACCTCAAGATTTGTGTGATCGAATTGAAAGAGGAAGTGATTTTCATAGATATAACACTAGAAACGCGGATGAAATAAGAACACCTTTCTTTTTAACCAGAGCTTCAAAGAATTCATTATTTTATAAAGGTATAATTTTTTTCAATTCGATGCCAAGACATGTTAAACGTGCACCAACACTTGTGGAGTTCAAGAGACAATGTATTTCACACGTGAAAGTTTCTGTTGTACAGAACGAAATTTAAAAGCTTTTAACAATGACGAGAGTTTATATGACGAAGTTTAAACAACGGATTTATTTTGGATGAAATATTTATTTTTGAAACCTATTTATTTATTGATTGTTTAATTGAAGCCTGTAACTGACGAAGTTTTTTACGAACGGATATGATTGTGTTGTAAAATTTTATTTATATTTTTTATTGGATCTTTTTTTAACATATAATGACAAAACTACTGTGTTTGTCGCGGTGGTGATGATGGTTTTTTTTTCCTTTATGTTGTTGTAGCTTAAAAAATAATAGAAAGTGACTACATAAGTTTGAGCCTCGCGCGCGGAAGACAGATATAAATGGATTCTTTTACAATTTAAACTTAATTGTTATTTGAATGCTTAGAGAATATACATGAAGTAGTTGTGGTTAGTCTGACTGAAGGTCATGAAAACCCTGTGCTAGCTTTGTGTAGCTCTACAGCAATTCACGTCTTTACCGATGTGAATCAAGTAAACAGTTTTTGAAGAAGTTTATATCTGGAAATGGAATCAGTTCGTTTTTTTTTGTATAAGTAATTGAAATTGTGATTACATTAATTATCTATAGATAAATCGTCCAGCTCAAACCTTTGTAGGGGTATGTGGCGGAACCATCATCATCATCATCATCATCAATGTTCTATTTCGAAATCATAAAAATTATTCTCTTCAAACAGCTTTAATAGCTCTTCAAGTAGCTTTACTAATTACATAAAAAAGTTTATATCGAAGAGGGAGAGGGGGATTCGGCGAAATAATGAGTAAGTTTTGAAAAGTATGAAAAGCCATAGCTTACAAAACTAATGTGAAATATTACGATGTCTGATCATAAATGTATGTGAACGTTGTTCATGAGTATAATATTTTTTGGCTAAAACAACAATTCATTTATAATTCGGCATACGCTTCATAAACATTTCATTCATTCGTATCCCAATGCCTCTATTTGAGATTGTACCTTCCAAGGAAAAGTCATTTGATAATGCTCTGTGGATTCTCCATTTTTTTTTTGTTTTCTTCATTACCGTGTGGCTGATTTGAATTGATGACATCTTTTATTTTTGTTTACAAACAATTGATTCGAAATATACCCAATTACTAATAATGTTATTATATGGTTTATGTTACAGAGATGCTTTGCCACGGCTTGATCATTACCGTATATCGGTGCGGAAAGGTAAACGACCATCACTGGGAGAGCTACAGGGGGAAAAAGATGATACAGGAGCGAAGCAAGTAAGCATCGACTGTATTAAGATCAAGAACTAAATTAACCGTTTTGGGTATTTTTTCCTAGCCTATCGAAGAGGAGCCCGCAAAAGCCGGTGGCCACCTCATTAGGTTGGGATGGATTCAAGGTGTTACAACGCCATGCCTGCTCAACATTTGGGGAGTGATGCTATTCCTGCGACTTAGCTGGATTGTTGCGGAAGCTGGCTTTATCCAAGCTATGCTGATCATAGGACTGTCGTACGTGGTGTGCGTGGTTACCACCTTATCCTTATCCGCACTGTGCACTAACGGGCAGGTCAAATCCGGCGGTTTATACTACATCATCTCCAGATCTTTAGGACCGGAGTTTGGGGCTTCCGTTGGTGTAGTGTTCGCATTCGCTAATTCCGTAAACGCTTCAATGAACACGATTGGATTTTGTGAATCACTGAACGGTCTACTAGGTAAGTTACACTTCCGGGATACTATGCACAGCTACAACAAAAGTTAACTACTTTTAGCAACCTACAATTTAAAGATTATAGATGGGGATGTAAACGATACCCGGATAATTGGAACAGTTGCATTGCTGATTATGGTGGCGATTTGCGCAGTGGGAATGGATTGGGAAGTTAAAGCCCAAAATTTCCTACTTGTTTCCATTCTGGTAGCAATTGCAAGTTTTATAATCGGCACTATTAGAGGTCCCTCGGATTCAGAAGAAATGGCGGAAGGTTTCCTGGGCATTTCAGCGGCTGTGTTTTCGTCTAACTTGGGGCCAAGCTATCGCTTAAGTGAAGGTGTTCAGCAAACTTTTTTCACCGTGTTCGCCATCTTTTTCCCGAGTGTAACTGGCATCCAGTGTGGTGCTAATATTTGTGGAGATCTAAGAGACCCTGCAACAGCGATACCCAAAGGAACGCTCCTGGCCTGTCTGATTTCGGCCATTTCCTATATATCGTTTTCGTTGTTTGCCAGTTTGGCATCTGTGCGAGATGCCTCTGGTAACCTTACAGACCTCGTGGGAGTTAATTTTACATCGTGTGATCCCGCTCTAAGCGTAAAACAAATTACATGCAGTAAAATAAAACATTCGTTAACTTTCCATTATATTTACAGAACTGCCATTATGGACTAAACAACGACTACGGAATAATGCAACTTATGGCAATCTCAGCTCCACTGATATACCTAGGATGCTGGGCGGCTACTCTCAGCACCGCATTAACCAATCTGCTCGCTGTTCCCCGGCTTATACAATCGCTTGGCCTCGATCGTATCTATCCAGGATTGATATTTTTCTCCAAAGGTTACGGCAAACACGGTGAACCTTATCGCGGATATATTTTGGTATTTTTAGTTGCATTCCTCTTCCTCATGATCGCCGAGCTGAACACGATTGCGCCATTGATCTCTATTTTCTTCTTGGCTTCGTATGCTCTGGTCAACTTTTGCACTTTCCATGCAGCCACCGTAAAACCACTCGGATGGCGCCCAACATTCCGGTTCTATCACCCGGTGATAAGTATCCTGGGTTCGATTTTGTGTGTGACTATCATGTTTCTTATCGATGTTGTGTCCACCTTCGTGGCAATTGTTATTATTATTGTACTCTACCTTACTGTGATCTACCGGAAGCCGGATGTAAATTGGGGCTCCTCTATGCAAGCCGCAGCCTATAAGTCTGCACTCAACTCTGCATTTAATTTGGAACAAGTAGGAGAGCATGTCAAAAACTACAACCCACAGCTTCTTGTTATGACTGGAAACCCTATGCATCGACCGGCGCTGCTGAATTTTGCTCACCTAATAACGAAAAATAACTCGTTGATGATTGTGGGGAATGTGTCTGAAGAGAAGTTACCTTACAAATACCGCAAACTTTTGATTACCGACGGGAAGAAAACTGTAAAAGATATGAAAATAAAGGCCTTTTATCAAATAATAGACGGATTACTGTTTGACGAAGGAGTTCGTGCTATGATTCAATCTTCCGGATTTGGAAAACTAGCTCCAAACATTCTACTTATTGGGTACAAAGCCAATTGGATTAAATGCAGCCACGAAGAGCTGAATAGATACTACAAAGTTTTGCAGTATGTATGCTCTAATTAGTATTTATTTTTCGAGTTATAATTTTTGATTTTTAGTAACACATTCGACAACCGTCTTTCTTTGGCAATTCTTCGACTCCCTGAAGGTTGCGATCGATCGCACTTCATTCCTAATAACTCAGTCATGGATCTCAATATATCTTATTCCACGTTGAATGTTGCCTCCTTCTCAGCAGTAGAAAGTTCTCCGCGTGGTCGTTTGGGAAAACCTGGCTTGATGCCGGTAAATTCCAACTTAGATCTCGCATCGAACGCAAACAGTGAGAGTACACTTAATGAAGGTAAAAATAATTACCAACCGAATTTCACATTTTCTAATTTTTACATAAAAATTACAGTCGCCATAAACCTAGCTTCGTCAATTCCATCCAAGGAATTGACTAGGTTCAGAGAAAAACAACTGCCGGGAGACATCGACGTATGGTGGTTGTACGATGACGGAGGATTAACAATCCTCTTGCCTCACATCATAGCAGGACGGCCGAAGTGGGCCGCTTGCCGAATCCGGGTCTTTGCACTGGCCAGCCACCAAACGGACTTCGAAGAAGAACGTAAAAAGTAATACGATTTTAAAAGCTTAAAATAAAAATCCTAAACTATTCCCCATCGACAGCATGGCGACCTTGTTGGATAAGCTTCGCATCAAGTACGTATCCCTAACCATGGTCTCCATTACGGATAAGCCACAGGAGTCAACTATTGCTGCCCATCGTTCGCTGCTCGATACGATTGCCGAGGACCAGGAAAGCAGTGTAATCGTCAGCCAGGAGGAACGGGAGCAACTTATGAGTAAAACTTACCGCCAGCTCCGGCTTCGGGAGCTTTTACTGCAAAACTCGAAAAAATCCTCTCTGATTGTGATGTCGATGCCAGTGCCACGAAAGGTATACAAAATTTACAGCTGCAAGTAATGCTAACGAAAACCGAACTTATGTTTCCTTTTTGCAGGATATTGTGTCAGCATCGCTTTACATGTCCTGGCTGGAAATGTTGACGAAAGACATGCCACCGTTCCTACTAGTTCGCGGTAATCAAACCTCGGTGCTAACATTCTACTCTTAGCGATGAATGAACAATATATGGGAATGACTTTACATCTCAAAGAAAAGCTTTCATTTGCAGTTCACTATCGGCTTCATTTGATCATTGTAATTTCGTTGCGTTTGCCTTGACAACTTTCTAGTGATTAGTTTACGAACAAAGTCGAATGATTGTATGATGTTTTAAGTATTGATATTATAAATAAACGAACGATACTGTCCATTTGCGTCACTCTATAAACAACCTCAAAATTTTCTTTAAAATTTTCATGTTTTTAAAGTGGTTAAAGTCCACTATTAAAATTCGATAATCGTTCAGTTTTTTTTTTATCTCTTAATTGTATTCCAAGCAGCCTCTCTGAAACATATTACGCAGCCTAAACTCCAAACTGCTGAATGATTTCTGCTGAGAAAACAACATGTCTTCCTTGAATGGTCCTTCGTCAACGCATGAAATTCAATTTGCATTGAATTCGCGGTCAGTTTAGGGAGTTCTCGTTCTTTGAAACGAATGTTTAGTCCTTGAAAGTATCCAGCTTTCCACAAGTTGTAATGGCGGATAGTGTACGCAGCCCATTTTGATGTCCTGCAGGATAGGTTATTTTCAACCGCAGTAACGGAGTAGCAAATAGGTATAACAATGTCCTAACGTAGCATAGCAACTTCAACAAACAATGGGCGTATTGTTAATAAAATTCATTGTACGTATGCTCCGCGCATTTCAATTGTTTTATAAATAATATATGCTTTAGCTAAAGATAAAGAGCAATGTTACATCTATATGCGTTTCGATATTCCAGAAATTTTAAAAAACGAAGTTTAATCAATGTTGCGGTGGATACTTACTGATGTAATAAACCCAATGCCTATATGGTTTGGTTACTAAGAGTTTCGTATGGCATCAGTTCTGCAATAAAAACCCGAACGTCTTTACTTCGTGCAATCAGGATAATACCTCATCGCAACACGCAGCCGCAAAATGTATCCGTTTCGTATCTACTGCTTGTAAGCCCAGCCTTAAAATCGCGAAATTATCGCTACAATCGGCGAAAAAAACTTATCAGTCGGTATTAGGCCACACGCTTCAATTGTGTCAATTATTCCGCGACCTGCAATGATTTGTAAACATTTCATAAACCAGTCAGATCCAGACCGAACGGCGTTTGGTTGGAAAATGAGATAACAATACTGTAGCGTTGTAGGGTATGTGCACCCATTATGAACGCTGTATTGCTGTTATATTTTGTGTCACAGTATCAATTTTATCGATCCAAAAATTGGATCCTACACCGACCATGTACCGAACAGCTTCCTGCAGTTTCCTGTATATTCCATCTGGAACTAGAGTGGACCAGATTATGAATAAATACAAGTATGTGTGCCAGTCGAATAATGCCTTTCGATAATGTTTTAGCAAATGTTAGAAAGAGATGATGTTGTCCTGTATCTGACTGTTGGATTAGCCGTATAATTGACGACGGACACCGCAATCGGTTTCAAGCGTGTAGATGATGACAGGGACATAATCAGTAGCTCTGGCTTACGGAATCGTGGAAGTATAACGTAGCGTGTTTTTCGTTTCTGGCCTTCTTGCAATGCGTTAGAATAGCATTTATCCCACCCTAAGGTATGTACCCGAACAACAACAAAAATGTAAGCTCAAAATAGAATAAAAGTTTATTTTCGGCGTGATCATAAAAAGCTAACTAAAAAATAACGATGTGATTGTAAAGGATGTTACAGTCAAAAAATGTGTGTAAATCGGTCATTTATTTATTAAAAATTCGAATCATGTTTCTTTGTCAAGTTCAACTCGTTCAGAATAAAGGAAAATATCGACTGCAGCTTCTTTTTAGCGCATGCAAATTGCCGGACCACTTTGTTCACTTTGTCCGTCGCAGAACGCCAGTTAGCCTTGAACTGCATCTCGTTGACAACTGTCTTTCGTGCCTTCTTGAGGATCCGCTTGACGATAGCCCAGTATTTTTTATAGGGCGGAGCTCTAGTGAATTGAGTTTAGAGAGTTCATGTTCTTTAGTGCCACCTGAACGTTGTTCGCGGCATGCCACTGCGTTACTTGAGGAAAAGCAAAAGACGTTTTTTCAGGCACCCCTGCACATACATTTGAATTTCGGAATCCGCGTATAAAAACGCGTAAATTTCGGAATCCGCCTGAAAAAACCGCGTAAATTCCGGAATCCGCGTAAAAAACGTAAATTCCGAAATCTGCATAAAAAAGCCGCATAAAAAAAACCCGCGTAAAAAAACCACGTTAAAAGCGACCTTAGTGTATACCATTCATATTGTGGTGACAAGCTAACATTACTGCGTCTGCAAAATAGTACAGGTTAACTGTCAATCTTCAAAATGACGAAATATTAACAATATGACGAAAACTATAATTTTTTTGACGTAGAATACGTCTCACTTTAATCAGACACCATTCCGAAATATCGAAAATAGAGTGAAACGGCAGAACTAAAGATTTCAAATGCTTACAATTTTGTTACCACTCAACGGTTTTTAGTCAGTGAAATCTCGTTGGATAGAGAAAACATTTTTCTCCAGTTTTTAATAACATTTTTTTGAACATTTTTTCACGATATAGAGGTTGTCGCAAATGCAACGAGAAAGACAGTTTCCGATTCAATAACGTTTTATTTAGGTTACTCTAGTATACGGTAACGCAATTCAAATTAGCGTACGTAATGTATCGTACCAAATTGGCGTTAAAAAATTCCTGCCGGAGAAACAATCACGGTATAGCATGAGTATTAGGTTAAGTATATATCTAGTTTACATTTTTATATAGTTTACATCAGTTATTATAGTATTAAGTGTATATAATGCATGGTTAAGAATAGTGAGGTTATAAAAAGTTTATATAGTGCATGAATAACAATTAGTTAAGAAAACTCACGTTTAGTGTCCTTTCGTG
>NC_073696.1:216847736-216850236 GCF_029784165.1 Wyeomyia smithii | reverse complement strand
TGAGGCTCTACGTGCCCCGCGTCATGAACTGCCTGAATTGCAAGCAGTTAGGCCATACAGCCGCCTACTGCTGCAATAAGGCACGTTGTGGCAAGTGTGGGGAGTCTCATGCGGAAGATTCTTGCAGTGTTAACGCTGAAAAGTGTATTCACTGCGGAGAAAATCTGCATGAGCTCTCGACATGTGCGGTGTACATGCAGCGCAGGGATAAAATAAAACGGTCTCTCAAAGAGCGTTCAAAGCGTTCCTACGCTGACATGCTGAAGAAGACCGTTACCACTTCTCCCGTTACTTCGAACCCCTTCGATCTGTTGTCCTCTGATGAAACCGATTCTGACGATTCACCAGCGGGAGCGTCTTACGCCAATCCTGGGGAGTCTAGAAAGAGGAAAAATATTTCCTCTCCTAAACTTCCCAGAAAAGGTCCTAAGATTTCTCAAAGTGAAATGAAAGTTACAAACAAACCAAACAGTGCTGCGGAAAAACCGAAGCAAACTCCTCCTGGGCTGGCAAATTTAAAGTCCCAGAAGGAGTTCCCAGCACTGCCAGGAACATCTAAAACCCCAGTTGCTCCTTTTACACTCCCAGTTGATGAAACAAACTCTGGGTTAGTGAAATTTTCTGACATTGTGGACTGGATTTTTGAAACTTTCAATGTACCCGATCCAATTAAAATTTTTCTTACAGCATTCCTCCCAACAGTTAGATCATTTTTGAAGCAGTTGACTGCCCAATGGCCTCTCCTTGCAGCGATTGTATCCTTCGATGCCTAATTCAACTGCGTATAGGAAGGATTCTATCTCTGTCTTACAGTGGAATTGTAGAAGTATTTTACCAAAAATTGATTCGTTTAAAGTTTTGATAAATAAAAACAAATGCGATGCATTTTCCCTTTGTGAAACTTGGCTTACTTCAAATATTGATCTCAACTTCCATGATTTTAATATTATTCGCCTTGATCGAGACACCCCATATGGAGGAGTACTTTTAGGGATTAAAAAGTGCTATTCTTTCTATCGTATTAACCTCCCCTCGATTCCAGGCATCGAAGTTGTCGCATGTCAAATGACAATACAAGGTAAAGAGCTTTGTATTGCCTCAATATATATTCCTCCCAGAGCACAGGTTGGGCAACGGCTGCTCTTTGATTTAATAGAACTTCTTCCTTCGCCACGTTTGATTTTGGGAGACTTCAACTCTCATGGCGTGGCTTGGGGTTCCCCATACAATGATAACCGCTCCTCTTTAATCTATAACCTTTGCGATGACTTCGACATGACTATTTTAAACAACGGTGAAATGACACGTATCCCGAAACCTCCAGCGCGCCCAAGCGCTTTGGATCTATCCTTATGTTCGACGTCGCTACGGTTGGATTGCACATGGAAGGTAATCCTCGATCCTCACGGTAGCGACCATCTGCCTATTCTTATTTCATTTACTAACGGGTCAACTCGCATGCGACCAATTGACATTCCGTATGACCTCACACGAAATGTCGATTGGAAGTTATACGAGGAAATGATTTCAAAAGCGGTCGAGTCGATTCAACATCATTCACCACT
Organism: Wyeomyia smithii; assembly: GCF_029784165.1. Classification (NCBI taxonomy): domain Eukaryota; kingdom Metazoa; phylum Arthropoda; class Insecta; order Diptera; family Culicidae; genus Wyeomyia; species Wyeomyia smithii. Next base: position 216,848,671 of record NC_073696.1, on the reverse strand, counting down.
TGAAGAATACAACCTCCTCGCGGGCTTGATTCTCGACGCCGCGTTGCAAGCCCAAACGAAGAAATATCCCGGCGTAACGATCAAAGAACGGCCTCCCACTCCGTGGTGGGACCAAGAGTGCTCCGATGTCTACACGCAAAGATCCGACGCGTTTAAGGCCTACCAGACGGGAGGTATACCTGGCGACTATTTACGGTATTCGGAGCTTGATACCAAGCTTAAAAGCTTGGCTAAAGCAAAGAAACGTGGATATTGGCGTCGGTTCGTGAACGAGACGTCGAGGGAGACATCGATGAGCACTCTTTGGAACACAGCCCGAAGAATGCGGAATCGCGTAACGGTCAACGAAAGCGAGGAGTCTTCAAGTAGGTGGATATTTGATTTTGCCAGGAAAGTATGTCCGGACTCTGTTCCTGAGCAAAATATTGTTCGCGATGCGTCTCCGGGCCACGACGCGATAGAATCACCTTTTACGATGGCAGAATTTTCAGTTGCCCTCCTGTCCTGTAACAATAACGCGCCTGGATTAGATAGAATCAAATTCAACTTGTTGAAGAATCTACCCGGCAATGCCAAGAGGCGCTTGTTGAACTTGTTCAATAAGTTCCTGGAGCAAAACATTGTACCGCAGGATTGGAGGCAAGTGAAGGTGATCGCCATCCAAAAACCAGGGAAACCAGCTTCTAATCACAACTCTTATAGGCCGATGCTATCCTGTATCCGGAAATTGATGGAAAAAATGATACTCCGTCGTTTAGACCACTGGGTCGAATCAAATGGTCTACTATCAGAAACTCAATTTGGCTTCCGCCGTGCCAAAGGGACGAATGATTGTCTTGCGTTGCTTTCAACAGATATTCAGCTGGCGTATGCCCGCAAAGAACAAATGGCGTCTGCGTTCTTGGACATTAAGGGGGCTTTTGATTCCGTTTCTA